>NC_052504.1:60219640-60519640 GCF_014356525.2 Nilaparvata lugens | reverse complement strand
TCAATAATTTCAGACATTTGGTCTTCTATTCAATCATTTCATAATATATTTGCATTTCATTATTATTAATATAACATTTCATTTATAGCATGTTCATTTCACATTTATGATTTATCATTCAGGGTTTCAAAATTATTTAGTTTTAATTTTGTTCAAAAATTGTATAAAAAGCAAATTATTTAATATTATTAATCATCGTTTGTTGGATACTATAGTTTATTTCGACTCTTCAATGTTCTAAACACAAACTACATTTCATGACAAAACTTTACTATCAATCATTAAACAAGAAACCATTCAAAACATCAATAATATTTTGCTTCAAAGGCAAACAATATTCATAAGTAATCATCATTTTGCATCTATGGCAATCAACATTATTAATCATTATTTTGCATCTATGGCAATCAACATTATTAATCATTATTTTGCATCTATGGCAATCAACATTATTAATCAACACAAAAAATATTATCTCATTACTGCCTCTCTAAGTCATAACCTCTGTTATTCCTTCTTTAGGCAATAATGGGTTTCCATCTCAAAAAAAAAACAATCACATACCAGCAAAATTCTAATCAACAAACCCCACTAAAAATTCTACATACACTCCAGCATCCATTTCAAACGATAATCAATCATATCAAAATTTATAGAACAAACAGTTTTAAAATTTGAAAAAAAATATCAATTACAAAACACTTTAGAAAAATTTTAGCCTTTAACTCATTTCAATTGATAATATAACACAACGTTTTAAATTAAACCAATTATTTTTTAAAATAATTTAAAATTTAAAGACTGTATAATAAGTATAAACATTTCAAGATTATGATACAAAGATGATCAAGATGAAATACTGGGTAAATAAGTTCCCTAAAAAATACAAACAAGAGAAAAAGAAAACTGGGTAAATAAATTCCCTAAAACAACACACACAAAATTGATACACTTCACATAAGTGATACATGATGAAAAAATATACCGCAAGCAAACAATTATTTACTCTACAATGGATAGGTTTTAGAAAAGTTAGGTTTTATCAACAATTTAAAGATTAGAAAAATAAGCTACTATTTCAACTTCTAATATTATTTCAGAAAAAATACAAATTTAAATGACTATGGACAAGATTGGTTAAGATATGCATCATAGAAGAAATTTACTGAATATTACACAAAGACAGGAAAGAATCGAAAATTGAAAAGATTAAGGGCCAAGAAAATAGGCTACAGGAAAGAAAAAAGACACAATTATGGACTCTTACCATACACTGTGTAGCGATTATGCTATTCTGAATCCCGGCATAACACAGGATTCCTAATTATTGTGTGTTGGGGAATACCCTTCCATCATGTGATTCACAGTCATCATCTTGTAAGTAAGCAACTTGAAACAACCTTTGAATACTAATACATCAATGGAGACTTTGCGTTTTGTTTTCTTCAAGAGCATGATTTTATTCATGGGTTCATTTGTTTCAACAAAGCCGTTTTGCCTACAAAAGTTAGTCATGTTCACTTGAGAATGCATAGCATACACCTTTTCAATTTTCAGTTGAAAGTTGAACTCATCAACTTGACTCAAAGCAACATTCATTTTGTTCACATTATTTCTAACCTCCACAGAAACCTGTCTCATGTAATCATTCATTTTATTTACTGTTTTCCTAACTTTCGATGTAGTAATCTGATCCATAGAAACATTCGATTTGTTTACTGTTTTCCTAACCTTCAATGTAGCAATAGTACTTTCTTGATAGTTGACTTTCAATGAAGACAACTCCCTACCTACTTCTTTACTCAATTCTACACTTTCACTATGGTTGACTTTTTCAACAACAGTAACTAGGCCTACATTGTCAGAAACCTGAATGAGTTGATCTTGTAACTTAACACTACTATCATCCTGCTTCAATTTGTTTTCATCTTCATGATTATCTTTCACTGTTTCATTTGCATTTTTCAATAGAAGGTTTATACTAACCTGCTCTAGTCTAATGCTAGTACATTCTTGCTTCATATCATCAAACCTAGCATTTTGATTTTTAAACATTTGGTCTAACTTAGCATTTTGCTTATCAAATTTAGCATTTTGCTCATCAAACTTTTGTGTTAAGAATGCTATAAGATTCAGATCATTTTTAATGTTTGCCATTTTGTAATATGCACTGATTCATTAAAACTTGATCTCTCTTGAACCGACCTCCCACTCAGCAACAAACCATTCATAACCTATCAAGATATCTATTCACTAATAATTTCTATAACCAGGGATTTCATGGTGTACCATTTGGGACATATTTATTTTGTAATTCTGTCCCACCACAGGGGTAACATTTGCCGTGCTACCAATTTTTCCTTAAACGGTTGGAATAGCATTTAACACCTATCAAACCAAGGACAGTTGTCGGCTCCAATAAAATAGATTCTTGATAAACTGTGAATGGATCTATTGCCTATGAATGAGAAATCCAGTTTTCAGAGCAAATTAACTTATAATCTTCAGATAAAATACACAAAATACAGAAAGAGAAAATATCTATTAAGCCTAATTATTTCAAGTAACTACGAACTAAAATACTTATCTAGTTTACAGTTGAAACACAGTGGCTATTGGCTTGACTATATAAAACAGCTAAATCTGAATAAAACAGCACAAAAAAAATTTATATAAAACTCAATTTTAAAACATTAATAAACGAAAATGATTTAGAGCAAAACTCCACAACACTTGTAGTCAGCCATTTTTCAGAAGAAGAGCCGAACAGAAAAAAAAATATAAGTTGCCAGTCACGAAAACAACGCCCTGTTCAATATCGATCTCCACAGACACGTCATCAAAAAATTATAACTTATAAGTTTAGAATTCACATTCTACATCTGTTCTCAATAAAACTTTATTTTGAAAATGTTATTTTAAATTTTTATATATATCTCGATTTAAATAAACCATTTATCCAGTAATTTGTTAACCCTGCCTCGGTGACACCATGGAATAATGCAACAAACATTTACGATAATAAATTCTCCATCAAAAAATTTATCCGTCTATTGATAACTCTGACATTTATTATAAAGTTCCATAGATCTCGAATTGAAGATTCGATTCCAATGTGAGAAGAAAATGTAATATTACATTTCTTAATGAACTAAGCTCATTTTTTGTTTCATGCATCACCAAGTGAAGAATTCTATAATCTACAGTAGTTCCTTGAAGGCAAACTGTCACTTAAAATATTTTGTTGGCTATATGCATTGCAGCAACAACTCCAAATCCGTCAACTGTTTTAGCAAACCCTTACATTTAGCTTTAGTTTCAACATCACTATTTGAATCACTTTCCGAGTTCATTTCATGAGGGGTCTGTTCTATTACATATAAACAAGACAGTCTGTTTTTTAAGAATTGTTTTTGCTAGTCCATCTAGTCGTATCCACTTGTTTCAACTTTTTTCCTGTTTCTCCTTTCTTCAGAATTCTCCAGGTTTTCTGTTAGTTTTGACTGTCGCTGATGGCCAGAAAAGAACAAAAAGAACACGTATACAACTCTTGAAGAAAGTAAAACATGTTTCTAATTTGTGAACAAATATCTATAGATTTTTCAATCACCAGAGCAAACCTATGTGAATAATATATAAATACATATAACGCAATAGGACATTATCTTTGAATAATTGCGTTCATACCAAAATGTTTTTCCCACTCATGTTATTAGAGGCTCCGTCCATGCTTTGACCAACCATATCCTGTAGATTGGTGTTGGTTCAAAGAATCAATTACACGACTAGACATATTTTTGCCAGTCGTGTCTCCACTTGTAAAAACTGATAATAGAAGATGCTCCACTGGTTTTGCTTCCAAATCTCCAATGCCAGAGTTTTGCACAAAGTGTACCAAAACTGCAGTTGCTTCTTTTTTGCTATCATATGAAGAGTATACAATGATTATGATTAGTACTTTGAAGAAAAAATACGTTTTGCTATTGTAGAGGTGACAAGCTCACATTTATGAGGTCGAAAATGTTATGATAGTTCAATAGGTTTGACCCCATCTTTTTGTCTCTCAGTCTTGTCTCATCAACTTTCTTATGATAGACTCGAGCGTCTGGGTTATGTTTTGTCAAAAGTCGGAATAATTTAATCAATTTTCCAGATATACAATTTTTCTTTCTAAAAGCCAACATCTCCTCACTTAGGTACTTGCAGCAGTCAATAATAACGTTTTATACTTCTCTATGATGGTTTACAAGTATATTATTTTGATCCATAATCTTGGAATCAATTCTATTTTCTGCTAATCATTGTATTCTCGAAACTTGAGATACCGAATGACGTTTTGATTGTTCGTGGATCTCAATATCTCTAGAAGCATTTTTTTCTATCCATCCTTTGTATTCGGTTGAAGACCACACAGTTTGATTTCTTGGTGATGCAAATAACATGCAATGCAGGCAGAAAGCGGCGTCTTTAGATTTACTGTAAGTTAACCATCTTCTCTCTTTCAAGGTGCCATCAGGTAAACGAGACTTTCCATTGGGTTAGAAACTTCCTCCCATTAGTTATTGTACAAAGATGTTCATCAATCTGCTGATTTCCGATCTTGAGAGCAAGGTTTTTTGCTGGGGGATAGTTTCTTATTTGTATAAACTGCTGGGTCGGAAGCTTTGTCCAAATTGTCTGATATGTGTTGGTCAAATTCAGGATGCGTGACTTGTAACATGTAATAGTGAAGGTCCAGAGAAACTCAGGTTGGATTCATTCTCTCGAGCATTCATAAGGGTTGGTAGTTCGTCATTTATATTTTCGGTTATAATTTCCATGTTGTCAGTGGTAGTTGACATCTAGGTTACACACACGCTACACATGTTGTTCCATTTTCTGTTGAAGTTTGTGGAAGTGGGGCCAGTCTGAAATAAAAATGTATTATTTCAGAAATCTGAATTTAATACAAGTTTCTGAATAAACTTTAAGCAATAATTCTATGGACTATTAACCCAGTCAACAAAGTGTTATGGAGGGAAAAGTTTGGAAGACAAATTTTTACCCCGCAGTTCTGTTTAGGGTAGGGATGAGGAGGTAAATATATCAAAAGTCCCCACCCCTACCCGCTGTGCTAAGGGGGTGGGGGTGGTTCAAAGGTACTATTTTTTGGTTTCTCGCATATAACTCGAAAACTATGCATTTTACAGACATGACTATTCTGTAAAAAATTAAAGCTCACATAATTTCTTATAATATTGCTCTGACAACTTTTTCACTTTTCAAGATGACCACTCTAAAAGATGTGACATCTTTGAAAAAACACATTTTCCCTAAATTTTTGTTATTTTTGCTCTTATAACTTTTTGAATATCGATGGGAAAAATCCATGCTGATCATGAGCTTACAGAGCATCAAATTCTCTTTAATTTGATGTATAATTTTAGAAGTTTACGCACATCCCCACGATTGTCGCAGCAGCTTCAGTGTTGAAATAAGTAGTGGAATGATACATCGAATTGAAGAGAAAACGAAGCTCTAGCAATCTACGGTGAACATTCATTTTTATAATGCATTGTTGGAGAGTTGTAGGCCCTGAAACATAAAAAAATAGGATTAAAAGCTGTTATTTTAACAATTTTACACTTTTAAGAGTGTATATCTCGAAAACTGTTGGGGGTATCACAAATCACCACAGAACAAATATTGTAGAGAATTTATCAAGCTTCATTTCTGAATAGTTAGTCATGTCGGTTGAACGCATTTTTCTCAAGATATGAGCGTGTAAGCAAAACATTGAAAAATGCAACTTTTAAACCACTCTCATCCCTTTAGCACAAGGGATAGGGTTGGGTACTTTTGATATGTCTACCCCCTAACTGGTCCCAACAAAGCTGTAAAGTCAAAAATTGTGTTCAAAACATTCTCTCCAAATTCCTTTGTCAATTGGACTATTTTTGCATAACTGAAGATTTCACACTCAACACTGAAGCTGCTGCAACAGTCGTGGGGATGTGCGTAAACTTGTAAAATTATACATCAAATTGAAGAGAATTTGATGCTGTATAAGCTCATGATCAGCATGGACCATCGATTTTCAAAAATGTCACATCTTTTAGAGCGGATATCTCGAAAAGTGAAAAATATATATAATAGAAAAAGTTGTCAGATCAATATTATAGGAAATTATATGAGCTTCAATTTCTTATAGAATAGTCATGTCTGTAGAATGCATAGTTTTCGAGTTATATGAGAGAAACCAAAAAATGGTAACTTTTAACCACCCCCACCCCCTTAGCACAGTTGGTAGGGGTGGGGACTTTTGATATGTGTACCTCCTCACTACCCTAAACAGAACTGCGGGGTCAAAAATTGTCTTCCAAACTCTTCCCTATATACCCTATATACCCTGAGCATTCATTGCCTGGACTATATAGATTCTCACCGAATTGAAAAAAAATACCAACTAAATTCCAAATACCAACCATAAACTGTAGGTATTCCTATTGCTATACACATTAATCAAACTTGCGATCTAAAGTTAAATCTCCATTAGAACTTTTTAATACTTTTTTAGTACAGCAAACATTGACACATTGAATCAGCCTAATAAATTAAAGATTACAGGAGACCTTCCAGTTCCAGATGATGGTTTGAAGGAAGAGGTTGTTGATCCTTCCAGATAGAACAATGATAATTAAGAATTTTCCCTTAACTTCTTATATGATTGTATAGTCAATTTAAATAATAAGGACTAGTCTCAATCATTATTTAAATTTTTAGAACCCAACACATAACCTATAAACTTGAGTGTTTATAGGAAATGACATTGGGTAATACGGCAAGGCAGATCATCCAAAAGGATCTCTCTGCGGATAAATTGTGTGTGTGTGTGTGGTGTGTGTGTGTGTGTGTGTGTGTGTGTGTGTGTGTGTGTGCGTGTGCGTTTGTAATCCAGTAAAGTGATATCCGAAACATGGAAACACACCCACGCCGTGAGGTCCGTGTAACATGGTGAGATCCAGTGCCCGGATCTAGGTGTGTTCTGACCTCTGATTCGTCATCAGCAAGCCAATAGGAGTCTATATGTATTTGTAGCATAGCTTGTTGTTTTTGGATCTCATAGGTCTGCTTTTCACGCTCACCAGGTGTATCAAGCTTTCCAAATTTTCCACCACGTCGCGCTACGGTCTAGGTGTGTTTCCATGTTTCGAATCTCACTTTACTGGATTGCAAAGGCACACACACACACACACACACACACACACACACACACACACACACACACACACACATAAAACATACACACATGAATACGAGAAATAAAGTAAAGTGAGATCCCATTGAATTGCAAACGCACACACCAGTTCTCCACCGACAAAGTGAGATCCATTCGTTCATCATTATCACTTTGCAATTTTGGAGTCTCGCGTCGGCTAGAGATGGGAAGTTAGGATCGGGTCGATGTCAAACGAGGCAAACGACAGAAGAGTCCTGTGACAGTCGAGACCAGCGACGGTAGAGACCGGTGACATTCGAGGCCAGCGACGGTAGAGGACTCCTGAAAAAGAGGCCTCAAATGTCGCCTGCGTTAGGCGACAGTTGAGGCCACTCTAATTTTTGTACAGCCCCGACAGTCGAGACCTGCGACGGTAGAGGACTCCTGAAAAAGAGGCCTCAAATGTCGCCTGCGTTAGGTGACAGTTGAGGCCTCTCTAATTTTTGTACACTCCCGACAGTCCAGACCTGCGACCGTAGAGGACTCCTGAAAAAGAGGCCTCAACTGTCGCCTGCGCTAGGCTCTCCAGAATGGTAGACAGCACTAAAAGAATTATCATTTAATTTGTATGGATTTACCAGCAATTGAATAATATATTATATCCTATTATTCCTTCCATATTATGAATAAGTATTGTGCCGGGCACTGTCTTTAATTCAGGCCTTTTCCCAAGTTATAATAGTAAATTTAATACGCAATAGACTAGAGCCATTATTGTAAGTGAGTTAGCGAAATAAATTATTTTCTCTCTCTATTATGAACGGCCATGACTTCGAGTTTCCCATGATAGATATTTAAAAATTGTGGCTCCGAGTCGTCGAGGAATGTAGATTATGGAATTATCTCTAAAACTTAGCCTTCTTGTCGCGACATAAAATGCGATAAGTTGGAAAACAGCAAGCATTGAAATTATAACAAACTACCGATTTTGCAGTTACTATTTGGTCCAAAGGCTGTAGAAGCCACGCGACGATTGGTCAAATTGATTCCATTCGCCCAATAGGAGACCTGTTTCTAAATACAGTAGTGGGGATTCCCCAGCCGACAGACCAGATTACGTTTCGGAGGACACTTTGCTAGGAGCACTACGAGAGTAAAGATGTAGTCATTATGTTTCGCCCTTTTTGGGCAAGTTTACAACTTTATATAATTAGTTAATGTAGGAGCTAGTTTTATTTTTATTAAAGTTTAAATTTTCCAGTAGTGCCATGTCCTGAAAGGTTTAATTGTGTTTCTTCATCATGTACGAATAATTGTTTCTTCAAATAACCGCTAAGGTACGTAAACTAAGGTTAAAATATAATTTAGGGAAATTAATTAAGTGAAACTTCAATCAAAAGATTTTATCAACAAAGCCTGTTATTTTTCAAGTTAATAATATTGATTGAGAATAATCCTTTTGATTTTATTAGTGATGGAAGATACTTATAATTTTTTTCTACAGAAGTATAGAAAGTTTTCAGTTACGTTACATTTGAGTTATTGTTCCTGGAGATATATTATCGTAGAGTATTGCTGAAAGTCAGGAAGATAGCCTTTAAATTGAAATGAAACTTTTAAGAATTGTTCATATTGAGTTTATGACATTTTTTAATTTATATTTTTCAGACTCTGTTTTCTTATGTCATTAAGGCTTTTGAATGATTTAGTAAATTTTTTATGATAGAAATCTTAATAGATGAAGAAGAAAGTTTTTCTTCTCCAGGAAATTAATATTAATGAATGTTCAAATTTTAATATTTTTTTCTTTTATTGTGTTATAAAGTGTCTTGTTTTATTAGGTGATAAATTCATAATTTCAGTTGATACTAGTTTTTGGACTTGTATTTGTAGGTAAATCAAATCATAAACTCTGGAATGTTCATTTTTAATTAAGGTTCTGAGCAGTTTTGGGCGAATGCCCGTTATTTACACTTGGATTGCGTCCTATAGTTCATAAATAATAAATAAAATAAATGTTGGCTAGCGCACAAGTTTCCAACAATACTAGCCGAGCTACTATATGAAAAATTATATTTGATTTTGCAAACCAAACGAAAAATATCATAAAAGTTAACATCATAATTAATGAAGTATTCATTTTTCTAAAAGCATTATATTAATTTATTACGAGTGTTTTCATAAAGTTGTTTTGTATATTAATGACACTCTGGCAAGTAAATTTGTTTTAAATCTGTTAAATTTTGAGAATGAAATCAGAACATCAAGATAAAATCTAAATTGAATAACAGAATAAACTCCTGTTTTAGCTTTTGATGAATTGTAGGAAGAGTTAGAAATTAATGCTGTAATACATTTATTTACAGCGGTTCATGTGTGTTCCCAAACCAACTTCTTGTACTACCACCCCTTTGGTTCCGCAACTTTATGTAAAACCGCTTCAAGACACCCGTTCAGACGACAGGTCTAGGGACGTAAGAGGACGTCGCCGTCAAGCCAAATTCAACCGGTAAAAGCTCACCGCCAAAAACAAGGTACTGTAACCCCGACGATAAAGCAACGTACAAACCAACGAAAGTGCAGTGTAGTGAAACAAAGGTTCATTCGAGAATGTCAATAAAAAGTGGGGATTCAAAATTATTATGAAATGGGTTATATGGGTTACTATCGACGAAATTTGGGTTCAACGGGTTTTTTTCTTTCTTGAGTAATTTCATGTTGAAATTGATTGGTTATTTTATGACTGATCTTGTTTGGTTTTGTGACGTATTGCTATCTAAACGGGGATAGTAATGCGCCCCCGAATCAGATGAAGAATGTCAACAAAGTAACATGATATTGTTGTTTCTGTTGTTCGATTTTAGCTGCCAATGTTTATTGAAACTGTTTGTATTTTTCTATTATTTCAAATTGTAGTGTTATTCTATAGTATAAACCTATTAAATCAGGCATGGCAAGATTAATTGAAGTTTTCTTGACTCTAGCCCGTTCACCTGCATGAATTAGGTATAGACTCAGGTATTTTCTAGATGTGCCGGCCTATTTCTAAATTCTAAATTTTATTCAAAATTATCTTCTTAGGCACAGTATTGCAACTTTACAATTGTAAATAAACCTTAGTTGCTTTATCATAACAAACGAAATTTTCAAACTCGTAAATACCTTTTTGATACTTGGATGTCAAATTCTCAGTTCATGATAGATGTAGGATATTATTCTACAAATCAATATCCTGTTACAAATCAATAACTTTTATTAATTTCACATATCCACATTTTACATTTTCTTGATCTATATAACATTGAGCTTTTTTCATATAAACTATATTGTTCATTTATTTTATTAACGATGTTGCTTATGGAATTAATCACATGATTACTTTCATATGATGATAACATCATACATCAAAATAGAATTGCCATCGCTACAATCTCATATCCTACACTCGGCCATTCTGACAAATTGGCTTACCCTCAAGCCATAAAATAAATGAATATGAAAAGGATTACAAACATAAACAAAACATGGAAATTTAAATAAAACATAAACAAAACACACAAGATGAAACGATCGTGAACAAAACATAACACTGCATTACACGCAACACTGCTTGGTAAGACTGACTTTCCTTGGCTGTTGGGGTACTTTGAATTGCTTTTTCATCAGTTTTCTTCTCTTTGTTGAGTATGCATCTACTCATACACACTCTTCATTCTATAAATTATTCTTATAAATACAATGCACACCGGTTAACATCACCAGATTGTTAGTTTCTCTCAGGTATTGACATTTTGAAGTAGGATTTTTGATGAACGAACAACGTATGAATGTGAACACAAACAAAAATAATGTCATCCTATTGTCATATTAAATGTTTGGAAATTCTTTAAAACACATAAGCTTTGTATATTTTGGAGCAAGTATTTCCCAAAATGTGTTGCATTGAATACAGTACTATTCAACACCGTTACAGCTTATTCCGCACCTCATCAATTCTATTCATGGACTTTAACATGTGACTCTTTGTTATGTTTTCCATTCCGTACGCCTTTTTGTTGTCATTCAGCAGATAACAGTTTTGTAAAGAAACAGAACTCTGAAACTGGATGTGCGCTGAGCATCATCATTGTCCACCTGCCTAATAATAAATTCCTTGAACCGTAATATGAATTGGCTATTTCTTGAAAAGTACAGCAGGTCAAGTCCCAAAACATGAGTCGAATATTGCACCATCAAATTTCTTTATCATTCATTCAACTATCCATATTTGGTTCAGTTCTCAGTTTCTATTCAATAAAGTATCAGCTTATCTTTCTAACAGCTCTATTCCACCATACTCCGGCTCATAGAAGGAATACTCTTTCATGTCCTTTTCAAAAATTGAGAACTATGCCAAATTTCAATTGCATTCCTCCTTCATTACAATCTTTCTAAGGATGTTCCCATCCTTAGTTAAATACATTGAATAATTCGTTTTTTCATTCTCATTGTGAATAAGAGCATGAACCTGAAAGTACATGTATTATTGCAATTTCCATGAATGAATGAATATATTTTCATCAAATCAAAACTAATCTATTCTATTTATGATCGTGATCTGGTACTCTGTTAATATCATTCTCTCTCACATACACTGTAAATATTCTATATCCTTTCTCCGAAGTTCCTAAAGGAGAAAAAATTATGATCATTTGAGAAACAAGAACGGTATTCAGTATTCATTGTACTGAATCAATGAAATAAGACAAAAAAGACGAAATCAGACGGATAGTAGATTGGTTAGAAGTAGTCAGGAGGTGATAATAAAAAAAAAATGTAGAAACTGGTAAGCTCCCCCCGGCTGAAGAACTTGCTAATTTTAGGATATTGACAAGAGATAAGATTCGTTTAGCTCTTCAAAGGTGCATTGCAAACATTGGTTCACTCAAAACGATATTGTCCTTTTAATGTGAATATTGCATACTTTAACTCTCTAGTTGCAAGACTTCTTAGGCCTATGTTTTGGGCTATGAATACAGCAACCACGTAATACCAATACAATTTGTACCATGTGGTTTCTGTATGAATAGGCCTTTGTCCTATTCAATAGGAAATCTAATTATAAATCAAAAGATACTTTGAGGTTCTTTTGTAGATTCTGATGTTACAGAACAGTTGGCAATAAATAAGTGATTAAAAATAGTAAGCAAGAGTAGCATTAAAGGAAGCTATAGAGACACTTAATAAGAAACTGATGATATGAACTCAAAAAATCAATTATACGAACCTATGAACTATGTAGTGGATGTCTATATTGACTAATATATTTTATGTTATGGTATAAAAACTTACCAGGTATTTCGGAAATGAAAGGATATGATTAATTCAAGTCTTTAGTCAGCATGTAAAGTCAGCCTGTTGATATCAATTTATTGTTATAAATTAAAGTCGTAGCTCAATAATTATAAAGGATTGTCTGCTATAATGAATCAGAATAGCAGGAAATATGGTGAGACCCACCTAGTCATATAAGAAGATGGTCTTTAACTCCAAATTAAACAAACCTATTGTCCCAGTTGCACAAAAGCCTGTTGAATTTTAATCATGATTAAATGCCAAAAGAACCAATCAGGTCAGTCTTTTTTGAAAAGAAGGCGCCTCATTTCATAGCATTCAATCATGGAACTGGATCATACAGAACTGGATGGCTACCTGCTGGCTGTTGTTCCTCCATCTCTTTCTATTCAATACCATTTCCTATCTTCTTCCTTGTCTCTCAGTTCAATGGCTACTACTTCCTTGAAACAATGGCTTTTGTATAACTCATGAGAGAAGAATTGAAATAAATTCAGAATTATCTAACTTTTTACTGGATAATTTTATCAAAAAAGCTAAAGGAATAAGACGTTCAGAAAATTAATCTGAGTTGAATAAAACTTGAATGGAAGAGAATGGTTAGAAAATAAGGGGAATGCAAGTTAATTTATTTTAAAAATATCAAGCGCACAAAAAGGTTAAAACAAATCATTTTCTAGGCCACAAAAACTTTCTAACCCTAAAAATGTCCAACCCAAAATTTTTATCACTCAAATTAAACATTGTGTGGTGCAAGGGGGCACTGCCCAACCCCAAATTAAAAAAAAATTCAACCAAAAAAAATATATACCAGGAAAACATTTTCAGGGGTGCCGCGGGCGAAGGTACCCCTGCTGAGCACAAAGTGCGAGTTATAAATACTAGGCACAGGAATAATCTTAGAACTGAATTTCTACAAATTGCAAGATCTCAAAAAAGATGGTTTTACAAAGGTACAAAATTATATGCCTGATTATATATAGTAATTTTTAGAGAACTTTCGGGTATAGTTTTCAAAAACACAGTAAAAAATATTTTTAAGGAAGAATGTTTATGTAAAGTTGTTGATTTTTCAAATCAACTTCCTAGATTATATGAAAAGGTAAATTTGTTCATTACTCTAAGCATCATACTATAAAATAACCTTCATTCTATTCTCTGAAGCTTATTAATTTTGTAACTTTTAAATTCTTTATAACTTTAAATTCTTGTAACTTTGAAATTTCAGCATGTTAATTTTGTAAGTTTTAAATTCTTTATAACTTTAAATTCTTGTAACTTTGAAAGTTCAGCATGTAAAATAAAGATACCAGCATCTTTCCATCCTCCAATTGAGTTTCGTCAACAAAGGTGGTCAAGTCATATACATTCCAGTACTTGGATGATGGTCCCTAAACATATTTTTAAGTAATGGGAATCCATTACTACTGCATTATGCCTCCTTCATTGACAAATCTAAATATTTATCTATCTTCTATCCATTTATAAGACGAGATGGTGTCTGTCTTTCTGTCTGCTTGTATGTGAACTCATCACGCTTGAAATACTTGATTGATTAAGCTGTAATTCTTCACAAAGATGATCGTTCTGAAAATCCTTTAAGAATAAGCCCTATCTACCTTCAAAGTTCATATGCTTCTTTTATGAAGGAAGATTCCATTATTCGGTTTTCAACAAATCAGAAGTTATAATCATTACAAAATGTATTTTGTCTGGAATCGCAGTAGGATGTGTCCTCAACTGTCGTCTGCTGCAAGTGAGTCTCTAATTTTTGTACAGGCCCGACAGTCGAGACCAGCGAAATTCGAGGCCAGCGACGGTAGAGGACTCCTGAAAAAGAGGCCTCAAATGTCGCCTGCGTTAGGCGACAGTTGAGGCCTCTCCAATTTTTGTACAGCCCCGACAGTCGAGACCTACGACGGGAGAGGACTCCTGAAAAAGAGGCCTCAAATGTCGCCTGCGTTAGGCGACAGTAGAGGACTCTTCAATTTTCGTACACTCCCGACAGTCGAGGCCTACGACCGTAGAGGACTGAAAAACAATCCTCTACTGTCGCAGGCCTCGAATGTCGTCGGTCTCGACTGTCGCGCCCCCTTAGGATCACTTTACTGATTCGGTTCAATCGGTCTCATTCACTGCCGCGACCCGTTCAAAAAGAACGGGTCGTTGTCCGTCTGTATGTATTGTTGTAAATGTGCTTTCTTAATCAACACTTTATTCATTTGAAGTTTACATTTATGAACAATATAAAAATAGAATACTACATCAATCTGGAACGTTCATCATAAACGCTATAACTTGTTATCTTTTTATAAACAGTTTTTTATAACCTTGGTAATTGTGTTCACATGATTAGTATCCATGTAGGGCTAGCCTACATCAGGATGTTCGACAATAACTCAAGAAATCAAAATATTGATTAACCCTTTGCGCTCTTTGCAAATTTTTATAACTTTGTCCTTCCACTCTTGTATCCAGCGTGACTGTCTAATACAAATTTCCTCTACAACCTGGTTGACAAAATGGGAATCGTTTGCTACAGCTCTCATATCCAGCATAACTGGCTTACGCCAAAAAGCTTGAACGCTCTGGTATCCAGCATGACTGTTCATCTACTTTTTTATTTTTATTAAAATAAGGACCTGATTGGTGGATGACTTCAGCTGTGAGTTTTGTAAAGAATAATGTGAGTTTTGTAATGCCCCAGATGGAGACGTCACACAGGTATAAAATCTTACACTGAGTCCTCGGTGTTGTAATCTCAAATTTATGAGTATGGATGAATACTATAGAACACCAGGTTGAGAGATTCAGTAAATGATTTAATTTAATAGTCCAAATCGCGGGAGGCACAAACTCCTGCACAATCTTGATCTGTTCAATGACTATCTGTGTGAGAATAATATTCCTTGCAAGTTGTATAAGTCGTAGTGTAGCAATTGCTAGACACTAGATTCAGAGATCTTAAATTATTACCTGTATTGTAGACAGTGTACAAAATCAAACAGGTCGAGCAAGGAACTTGGTGCATATAATTTGCGTGATTGCGCCACTAATAAATTCCGATGGTCTAGGATAGGTTTGATAGACCAAATGCCGTTCGGAAGATACTTCGCGGACAGAATCTTTCCAAGTTCCAGGCTCTATTGTGTGATTCTTTACGCTGTAGCTGTTTCTGCTCTGTGGTAGGAACTTTTATTCCTAAGTCGAAGTAGGGCACAGATAGAAGCTGATATATTAGCAGGTAAGGACAGAGAACGTATGATTTCGATCTGACCCCACTTAATATTTCTACTTAGATCTGTTCCTTGCACCAGATTCAGATCAATTATTTCAATGATCGTTTTTGATCGGTGCTTAACAAGTACAAACGTGCCAAACACAAAATCTGAAGGGCTAAAGAAATAATCGACTAAGGAAATAAAATATTAAATATGAAATATAATGAGCAATAATAATAGTTAATAAACAATACAGTTTCAAGATTTGATAAACAAGTTTTGAATAATTTTCTGCTGACAAACTTTTTTGAATTAGTGCTATGATGCTGGGCTGTCATGCACGTTAATTCTACAAAGTTTAAAAATTCTAGAAGATAAGTTATGATTCCAAATGATTTAATCATAAAATATTACAATATGTGAAATTTAATCAGGGTCGTGGTTCAGGCGTTGGCGTCGAAATGGCTTCAACAAGCCAGAACAAGGGTGTTGAGAAGGTGAGTAAACAATTTCTTATTGTTTAAAATTACAACGTAAATTATGTAGCGGATCATTTCTAACTGTGATTTTTTTGTTATTGATGAAAAAGTATGGAATAATCAAAAATTAGTAGTCCCAATACATCTGGAGAAATTACAAATCAGTTACTTGAATCAAAGAAGAACTCATTGCTCCCAATACTCTTTTCCAATTTCTTCTACATGTTTGCCTTTTTGCATCCAATGTCCAATCACTGCTACCCAAAGAACTGTGTCCTTCAAACACAGTTTTTCAACAACCTTTGAAATTCAACGATACATATGCACATATACAGAGTGAGTCATATGTATGGGAACCCTTCAATAATTTTGAGACTGTTGTAGACATAATACTGTAACTTCCGGGATAAGTTATTCATAGAATACTCTACCTTTTAATGTACAACTGAGTTCCAACCCCTCATAAGGGGTTTACTTGGGGGTTGTAACTGGAATATTTAAATTGTAAACACCCATTGTGTGGTTAATCATTTTAAAGGTCTTTTTTAAACAAGAAAGATGGCATCAATAAGAATGTTCTATGATACTTGTATCCAAAATGGCGGCTGATTGAAGTATATTAGTTTTTAAAGAAATGAGGGGTTGTAACTCGAATTTTTAAAATGTAAACACCCATTGTGTGGTTAATCATTTTAAAGGTCTTTTTTAAACAAGAAAGATGGCATCAATAAGAATGTTCTATGATACTTGTATCCAAAATGGCGGCTGATTGAAGTATATTAGTTTTTAAAGAAATGAGGGGTTGTAACTCGAATTTTTAAAATGTAAACACCCATTGTGTGGTTAATCATTTTAAAGGTCTTTTTAAAACAATAAAGATGGCATCAATAAGAATGTTCTATGATACTAGTATCCAAAATGGCGGCTGATTGAAGTTTTTGTTTTTGAAGAAATGATTGATAAAAGCAATAAAACTTAAAACAACACTTTTTTTAATGAATAACGGAACACATTGAAAAACTGATTATTTATTCAGTAATCTGTTTGGTACTTTTTACATTTCATTTCAAAAGATGCTCGAAATGCTCCCCTTCTCTCGTTTGACAGCAGTGCCAAACTGTCAAATGTAAATGAGATGTCCTTATGAAGGCCTAAGTCATTTATATTTTTAAGTAATTCATTTATGGATGTCAAAAGGTAGAGTATTCGACCAATAACTTATCCTGAAAGTTACAGTATGTATAACAGCCTCCAACTTATAAAAGTTTTTTGCATTATATTTTTGAAATGGCAAGGATATCACTGCAAGAACCATATGGCTCCTTGCCCATAAGCTTTTTTGAGGACACATAACAGACAAAGCTAGAAGACAGAAATAACTATATCTCAGTAATTTATTATAGGATTTTACAAAATCAGGCATAATTCTCTTGAGAATTGGAAGCTCTGAATTTTACTCATGATACACATTTCCATTGAACAATGATTCAAACAGTAAACTTAAATTTAAAACTTTAAAACTTTAAAGAGCTTGCATATGTGTAATGTTAGTCTACTTACTTTATGTATGTAATATTGTAATAAATAAATAAAAAATAAGGTTAACCACATAAGTGGTTAAATTTTTTTTCCTCTATTTATACTGTATATTTTATGAAATAATTGGAAACCATCCATTCCAATTATTATTGTCTTTGCAATAGTTCCTGAATGTAACCACGAAAAGTTTAATTAGAAAAGTTTGTTAGAAAAGTTTAATTTTCTAACAAGTCCAGAATGGACAGCCAGGGTCGGCTGTCACAGTGGAGGATGAAGAGATGTCATAAACTAGTAAGTCTGACAAACCCCCAAACAATAACCAACAGTTTCAATTTTAAGAGCAGAATAACATTCTCCAACTTTTAAAACCAAGAGTTGATCAGAGATGATCAGAGACAGCTTGGCTGACAGAGTAAAGACTGAGCAGAGGTAGAAGTGGAGCTAGCATTCTAGTCTCTCCTCCAGCCAGCTAGTAGAATAATATCTCTTTTTTCGTGAATAACACTCCATTTCACACACTTTCCATTGCCTAACTCCAGAGACAGAGAGACCTGACCAGTGGATGGACAACCCCCTGGTTTTCCATTCATGGCAACATAGTAGGATGGACATCAACTGTTTGGGTATCAAATTTTAATTCATTTCCATTATTGTTTTTATTTAGTATTTAGAAATTCCATATTAATTAGTGTAAAATCATTGAGAATAAGTTTTTTATATGTCAAATTGATTAAATTCACAAATTTTAATTACCTGAATTATTAGATATTGTATTAACATAGATGCAGCATAACTAATTTTATAAAACAAAAGATGTAAAATTCTTAATTTAGTACTTACAAAAATTCTTTATTATAAATAAACTAAATCTGACTCCAAATAAAAAATTTGTTTCTTTTAAATTCCAAAATAATTTAGATGATAACTTAATCAAACCAACTGCTTGCTCTACCATAAAATACTGCGCAACAACAATTTTACAGTGTTCCCGTCTGGGAACTTGTGGATCGCTCATTTTTTCAAAAGTTTCAAATATAGTAATTGAAATACGATAATGATTTCTCTATGTTATAGCTAGTTTGTTGTATCCATTCGAGTGGCAAGTCGAGATGCTGCAACTGATTGCTAGTACGCATGAGTCATTACTTGTTTCAAATCCTTCCTTATACATTTCTAAACATGTTTTTAAATAATCATAATTTGCAAAAACATGTCGTCAATAATTAATATATCAGATGGTGGATGCACCTATCTGAATCATAATATTATACTATTTATATAGTCAATATCATAACAAAATAAATATCTGTTTGATAGCTTACTTGGAACCAACAAATAATAAAATTGAAGAGGGAACTTACGTGTGTATGCAGAAAATTTTACTATATAAGAAATTTATGTCCCGAATATGTCATGGAATCGCTGTACTATGCACTCGTAAACAGTAGACTACAATATGGAATAGCGGTATGGGGAGGAGCTTATTTTAATAACATTAAACCTCTTGTCACCGGGCAAAAATACATATTGAGGACCATAGACAGAAAACCAAGATTATTTAGCTCTTTGCCAATTTTCAGAAAATGGGGATTTCTACCACTAAGGTATCTGTATTTCTTCAAAGTACTGTCAATTTTCTTTTTTAGAAGTGGACAAGTGAACGTTGCTAACCGCGAATATTATCTCCGATCCGCAAGTAATTTAACCAGACCAAGACCACACAAAGAAATCTTTAAACGTTTTTATTTATTTATAGCCCCAAAAGTATACAATGAAATTCCAATTAGCATAAGGCAGCAAAAAATCCGAGAAGTTTCAAGTTTTTCTGAAGAATTGGTTACTGGAAAAGCAGGATGTTGAAGTGTGGTTTAGAGATCTCAGATAAAAACTTAATAATATTGCAATAGAAGTATAGTTACAGGTCATTTAAAGAAATCTATTCAATGTGTGAAATATTCAAATCTAAGCTTAGTAGGTATTTGTTTCTGTTTGTGATGTAAATAGATATTATTATTCAAGGTAAAATAACCCAAGTTGGAGAGTGTAGATATAAGTGATTAAGTGCCCTAAGATTGCTCTAGAATAGATAGATGGCAAGGGATACGTTAAGTTGAATTTTTCACCTTATGATGAATGGATGTAAGTGGAAGAGTAATTATATTGTTTGTTTTTAAATAGAGAAGACAAGTTTTGTTGATTCTAGTACCTAACAGTTTTCTTCGCGACAGGGATGTAGTAATTATTATTTATAGGTTTATAATTTTTCTAAATGACTAAAACTATTTGCTGGTAACTCCCATAAAGGAATCCTCGGGAGTACCTAATTTCTCTGATAAGGAAGCAATTGTATGATTATTTTATTATATAATTTCATTGAAAATTGAAATGTTTCTTCATACTGTTATGTTATATGTTTTCATTTGAAATTGTAATTGTGATTTTCTTTTTTACGAGAAATAAATTATTATTATTATTATTATTATTATTATTATATTATTCCATTAAAGTATTTTTAATTTAGGACAAAAGGTGCATCATAATCACAATTTGCAAAAACATGTCGTATCTAGTACTATGAGATCAGTCTTAACTTTCTATTGAGATTACAATAAAATTCCGAAAAGCTAATTAAATTTTGTAAATTATTATTTTAAAATATTAAACACAAATTAGTGAGAGAATATTTTCTATTTTGGAGTTTCTAATGTGTATTATATTCGTGAAAAAATATGGATCATCAACACTATCAATATTATCATAGCTATTGCATTTAGGGACTATAATATTCATTAGCAATTGGAGGGAGCGTGGTTTAGTGGATAAACGGCCTGTAGGTCCTGGGTTTATAGCTATGACCAAAAAGCTTTAATCAGATCACTCAAATGTTTTCAGATGAAAACAATAAATTCGCGGTCCCGGCTGGTTTACAACAATCGCCAGGCCCATTGCTGGCCGAAATAGAGCGAAAAAAATTGTTATTGGTTTCCTGACATTAGAAAGAAGAGAAAGCTCTTGTAAACATGAGTCCTTAATTAATGCTTTGTTACCGAGATAATACAGTAATGACAGAAGATTTCACATATCTTTACATTTCTAATTTTATAAATTTGTGTCAGTCTCAAGAGGATACTTGAGTGATCGATTCTTATCTGAAATAAGTTGAGAAATCGAATAAAACCAAAGAAAAATCTCTGCTCTGATCAATAAAATATTAGAACTATGAGATATAGGTGAGTTTTAGACAAAGAAGTAACTGTTAGTTTTTTCTTCAGAATTCAATTACCTAATTTTTTTCTAATTTGAAATATCGCTAAACAATAAGTATCCTAGTTATTGATATGATATCCCTCTGAAATCGAAAATTACCTTTTTGCCTATTTCTCCCACTATCGGTACTATCACGGTATATCTTCTTCTAACTACCGTGGGTACTATCATTGTTTAAAGTTACTTACTTTTAATATTGGTTTTATTCGATTTCACGTAAAAATGTATCATTTTAGTAGGTAGGTAGCCCTACCCTCATGAGACCGCCACAAAACGATAAAATTATTCATTTCCAGTAAAATAAGCAATCTTCCACGATTATTATCTTAGTAACAAAGTATTGAAAGATCCATGTTTACTGAATTTTTTCCTTTATTTTGATGCCACTGACAAAGGTTTTCAGTCTATTTCAGAAACACTTTGTATATCAGGTGAGGTGGAACTCGTTCATGATATCTCCCACCGAAAAAATCAATACGACTAGGATTATTTGATTACCATCTTCTAGCTTGATAGTATTTCCCTGTAAATTATAATGTACGGTAGTGTACTTTCGACAAAACATCTTAATCGATACCGAAACTGTTCTGATGTTGTTTGTGTTATTTCTCATTCAAAATTATTCATGAGATACATTAGATTAATTGGAGTGATCATCGATAAGATCTTGATAGAGAAAGATAATAATAATATCAATGAGCTGACATAATATTTCAAATCAATAACATCATCAAATCCGAATAACTGTTGAGGCCTCTTGAACCTGATGACTGTAAACTATAACTTTAAGAACCAATTTGTAAAAGATGGTGAGTCTCGTTGAAGCATACGTTGATAGTCTGCCTGGAATATCATTTTCAAAAATGAGTGTTGTATTGGGATTGTCCCTTGATCTATTCAACAACTCAAACAAAGTCAGTGAGCAAATATTCAACTGGTTTCTAGTGATCTTCAGATTAATTTTTCTCATCTTCACCAATTATTTGACTTGTATGAACGACGAAAGATCTAATGGATTTGTACTTACATTCAATGTACTGTATACTTTCAATCAGACCCTCTCAACAATAATTTTAGTGCATTTTAGTCTAGCAAGAAACCTTATACACGCTGAACTATCAGAATTCGACTGTGAGTTGGAGAATCAGTTCACAAATAATGAGATAACTCTGAAAACCAAACGGCAAACTCCGTGGCTTGCTATTAATTTGCTTGCAACTATTATCTTTTCAATGTTTTATATATTCGGGAACTCTATTACCTCAGACAAAAATGTTGGAGAGGTATTAATTGGTTTAGTCACAGTATTGTATTCTGTTCAAAATGATTTCATCAGTTTAATCCATGCTTTTGCCGAAGCTAGTGCTCTGTCTTCCAGATTTCAATTGTTGCAACATATTTTCATTTCAAATGATAATTCTAAAGCATTGGTGTCTCTAAAGCTATACAAAGCCCTGCATAAAATATCGTACTATGCGATCAAACCGTTCAGCTACTTCTGTTTGAATTTGTTGGTCTATGTAACAACCGACATACTTGCTAAAATTGGTCTGGTCATGGACATGTACAGTCATACAGGCAATGTCTCTCAAGGGAAAAGTTTGATTCCGCAACTTTTTTACAGCACTATCAATGTTCTATTGATAACTTATGTAGGTGAAAAAATTGGAAAAATGGTAAGTATAAGTATTTTTATATTGTTCTTTGCATAACATTAGGCTATTAACAACTCGAGCTAAAAAACTCGCTCAAAATGCTGCTGTTATTCTGCAGCCAAATATTTTACTGTATTGAAAGTGTTGAATTTCAATAGAAATAGTTAAAGTTGCATTGAGGTAAATAATTTCCATGAAATTAATAATCCAGCTAAAAGATATTTTGTGAAGTTTAATTTATTGCATGCAATTAATAATTCAGCTGACAGCTGGATAAATTGATAAAATAATTTTATTCATATAAGTACGTTCAATGTTATCCCGTTATATCCTTGAAGAAGCCGATGAGTGAGTCAATTTTGTTGGCCAACGAACTCGATGTGTATAAGGCTACTAGTTCCACACACATTCGGTTCGTTTCGTTTTCGGCAATTTCCGATAAGTGTGAAACGGTAATTCGGATTGAGTTCGGTACCGAATAGAAACCGCATAGAACCAAACGCCTATTTAACTATATATAGTCCAGTCAACGAAAGATTATAGAGGGAAAAGTTTGGAACACAATTTTCAACTCCACAGCTCTTTTAAGGATAGTATGAGGATTAACATATCAAAAGTCCTCACTCCTACCCCCTGTGCTAAAGGGGTGTTAGTGGTTTTTCATTTTTCGCTTATATCTCGGAAAATATGTATCTATGAACATTCGTATTCTGTCGTGCAAAATTTAAGCTTACAAAATTACCAACAAGTCTTGCTCTTTACATTTTTTCCATATCTCTCATAGTTTCTTTTGAAGGTGAGACATTTTTTGAAAAAAACACTTCTGCCTCCAATTTATTCATCTTTTCGGCCTTATAATTTTTGAACGATTGATGAAAAAAATCCGTGCTGATTATGAGCTAATAAAGCATTGAATTATCTTAAATTTGATGTATATTTTCACTATTTTACGCATTTCCCTACGACTGAGTGAAATTTTCTGTTAAGCAACAATAGATCAATTGACAATGGAATTTGGAGGAAATGTTTGGAACACAATTTTCGACTTTGCAGCTTTGTTGACACTAGTTTGGAGGTGAGCATATCAAAAATACCAACCCCTACATCATGTGCTGAAGGGATGAGGGTGGTTTGAAAGTTGCATTTTCCACTTATTACTTACATGCTTATATCTTGTAAACAATGTGTTTTATTGACATAATCAACTGCATAAAAATGAAGCTTAATAAATTTCCTACAAGTTTTGTTTGATAGAGTTTTTCGATCTACTTTCCGAGATATTTATGTTCTAAAGTGATGCATTCTTCGAAAACCCAGTTTTTCATCCATTTTTTCGCTCTTTTAAGTTTTATAATTTTCAACAATTCATGAAACAAGAATGTGCCAATTACGAGATTGTAGAGCATTAAATTATCTTCCATTTCATGTATAATTGGACTATTTCAGGCGTTCCCATACTACTGTTGCAGCAGCTACGGTGAGCATTCATTTTTATGATTCATTGTTGGAGACTTGTAGGCCCTGAAACATCAAAAAATAGGATTACAAGCTGTTATTTCAACAATTTTACACGTATATCTCGAAAACTGTTGGAGATATCACAAATAACCACGAAACAAATATTGTAGAAAATTTAACAAGCTTCATTTCTGAATACTTAAGTCATGTCGGTTGAATGCATTTTCCTCAAGATATGAGCGTGTAAGCAAAACATTGAAAAATGCAACTTTTAAACCACCCTCATCCCTTTAGCACAAGGGATAGGGATGGGGACTTTTGATATGTTCACCCCCTAACTGGTCCCAACAAAGCTGCAAAGTAAAAAATTGTGTTCAAAACATTCTCTCCAAATTCCTTTGTCGATTGGTCTATTTTTGTATAACTGAAGATCTCACACTCAAACTGAAGCTGCTGCAACAGTCGTGGGGATGTGCGTAAACTTGTAAAATTATACATAAAATTAAAGAGAATTATTTGATGCTCTATAAGCTCATGATCAGCATGAATTTTTCCCATCAAAATTAAAAAAGGTGCAAGAGCAAAAATAGCAAAAAATTGAGGGAAACGTGGTTTTTCAAAAATGTTACATCTTTAAAAGCGGATATCTCGAAAAGTGAAAGAGATATAGAAAAAGTTGTTTGATCAATATTATAGGAAATTATGTAAGCTTTAATTTCATATGGAATAGTCATGTCTGTAGAATGAATATAGTTTTCGAGTTATATGCGAGAAACCAAAAAATGGTACCTTTGAACCACCCCCACCACCTTATCACAGGGGGTAGGGGTGGGGACTTTTGATATGTTTTCCTTCCCACTACCCTGAACAGAACTGCGGGGTCGAAAATTGTCTTCCAAACTTTTCCCTCTATAACACTTCGTTGACTGGGCTAACACCAGCTTTTATATTTTATTACCAGCATGAATTGTAACAATCCAAACACAGCTGTGTTTGAGAAGAAAATACCTAATTAGAACCGTACAAATTAAAACCTGATATGTATGAAAGCCTCATTCCTTTTTGGCAACGAGCCGATCCGAACCGAAAACGAACCGAACTGAATGAAAACGAATACGTGTGAAGCTATCCTAATGGTTGAAAAAATGTATTGATTTGGAAGCATTTGAAAGTAAATTTATTTACTTTTACCCAAGCCTTTCTCGAGGTCCTCCTGCCATTCAAAGGCGAATCAGCAAGCTGTAGGAGCCCGCACACCAGGCTTCACCTCTGGTCACCAGGTCCCCAACCTCGGGCACCGGGTGTTTTCCTGGGGTCGGGATCGTGTCGCGGAGTCAAGGGAGGCCTTCCCAAGCCTTTCTCGAGGTCCTCCCGCTATTCCAAGGCAAATTAGCAAGCTATAGGAGCCCGCACACCGGACTTCTCCTCTGGTCACCGGGTCCCTGACCTCAGGCACCAGGTGTTTTCCTGGGGTCAGGATCGCGTCGTGGAGTCGAGGAAGGCCTTCCCAAGCCTTGTGCCTCTTAAGGGTAAGATCCTCTTACCCTTCCTGGTTCCCGCGATGATGTACCAGGGTCCAGTCAGGTTTTAGCCAAAACCTGACTTGTCGCTACTGGTTGAAACAAGGCAGGTTGCTGCCAAAAGTCATCGAAATGATCAAACAACACTCGCCCAAGTGAGTGCTGAATCATGGAGCTTCCAGTGTCTTCGATTAACCCCCCTTAACCTCAGACACAACTCCTAGTAGTCAAAGGAGTCGGAGTACACTCAGGATACGAGATGTACTATGTTGCTGGCTGTGCGCCGCTTCCTTCACTCTCTCTGTCGACCGCTCGCACTGGACACCCGCACTAGACTCCGCTCCTACGTCCTACTAGCTCTTCACGAGCCTCCCTCAGTGGCCGAGATGGAGGGGAGTAAGGATGCGCAGCACTGCTGAGCGGTAGCCCAGCGGCTGGGCTGCTCGTTGGACTCCGTGATTTAATCAAGAGATAACCAAGTGTCTTTAGAACAAGCCCTAAACTCAATTCCCCTCACTAGTTACGATATACATTGTGACATCATATTGCATTCATTAATTACTGTTGAATGACAGAATAATTTACATTTTTAAGTGCTACAAGACATTCACCATCAATTCTACGTGTGGCCACACCAACGACACTTCAATTACATATGGTGAAAAGGAACAATATCAATGTATTTAGATTCATTTATTAATTTCATTATTATTTATCCTTGCTTCGCGTTTTGTGGTATCCTCACCCCTTCCTGTGGTCCTCCATTTTAATACATTCTTATTCTACTACTCTTGTTATTGCCTTAATATCCTCAATCCCCTACAAATGTTCATGAGATTATGTTATATGAGAATCTCCCGTTAGATGCACTTCATTTCAGTATTTCCTAGAAGAGAGGCGCGCATAAGGACACCTCAAGAATCAAAATTTCAAACATTCATAACTTTTGACACAATGCTCGGGTTCCATCGTTCTACACTTCATTCTTCGGTTGAAAAATTGGAAATTCATTGTCGAGAGTTGAGAGAGACTTCAACCAGTATTTCAATATACAGAGAAATTACCTATTTCTATATATTCAAAGCTATGTATCTCGGTAACGCATTATTATAAAAAACATTACTTAATCTTGAAATATACAATAAAATCTTCTCTTTCATTTGCTGTAAAATTTTCATAAAAAATAGGCTATGTTCTTAATGTAAGATTCGATTGTTGAAAAATAATCTGGAAATCGTAGACATTTTCCTCGTATTAACGGTCTTGGCAGTTCTATGATAAGCCAAAGTGATTCAATATGGATTTCAGGCACATGAGCTTGCAGAGGATGAATTTATCTAGAATTTGGAATCAATCAGTTTCTATGATGTATTAGACTCGTTTTAGAAACTCTTGATTACCTTGATCATATAGGAATTGGCAATTTTTTGTTCATTGGAATATGGGCTTGAGTGCACTCAACAATAATTTTTCCATTTTTCGACCAAATTTCAATCATGATGCATGGTTTTGAACCGCCTCGACGAGCTGAAAAGAATGAAGTGTTGTATGATGAGATCCGAGCATTGTGTCGAAGAGTGTTTGAAATTTTTATCCTTGAGGTGTCCTTATGCACTCCTCTAGGAAATACTGAAATGAAGTGCATCTAACGGGTGCTGATTCTCATAGAACATAATCTCATAAACTTATATCATTGTGCGAAATATCAATGTGATGACAATTTAGTTGGTTAAGATGGGTGAAGCTAAAAATTAGGTGTTTTCACAATACAAGGAGCATTGTTGTTAGGCGTACGTGAAAATATATATGAGATAGAACCTGATCACAGATTGTAGAGCATGAAGTGAAGATACGCCCAGAGGGATTTAGAATTATACATCTAAATGGTAACAATCGGAAGATATTGTTGATCAAAAACTAAAATTCATCAAAATTGATTTTTTTTCTTCAAATTCCACCTATTTTTAAAAAATCATAATTCAGTACTCATTAGAGATAGAGAGTTTCGAATGATCTCATTCCATTTAGAATTTTTTAATCTAGAAAAAAAGTGGGAGCAAATTTTTCTGTCCGATTTGGCAAAATTGGATTTGGTGGAATAACTGAAAAATGGAAAATGAACCGAAAATAGGAGGTTTTTGGGCCACTCTCTATCTAGCACAAGGAAATTTTGCATGAAGAAATTGGTTCTGGACTTCTCTCATGTATCCAAATAATATATTAAAAAATCAGAACTACAAGATATATTGCAAGCACCAATGTATATAGTGACTGGACTATTAAGATAAGCAATAGGCCTATCCTTATTTCAGGGAATTAAATTTGAAGATATCATCACTTTTATGAATGAAATCGAGACTGTGATAATGTGATAACAGATGTAATGGTGCTTTTGTGCCCAGCTAGCTAGCTATAGTCGGAATATACCTTGTGATATCCAAGGGATTGAAATATTTGCCCCTTGTTATATATATATATATATATATATATATCGGTATCCTTATCTGCTCAACATGGAGCTCATACAAATATCTGCTCCAAGATATTAAATTCAGCCGCTGCAGTATAGATCTGCAATCCTTACCGTTTCTCCTCTATTCAAAACACCTAATTACACAGACTAGTCAAACTGGAGTTATATTATATAATGCATATTTCTGATCAACTCAAATTAAAAATTATGGTATCACGCCGAAATGAATTGGGCAACTTAATTTCAAATTTACTATCCATTTTTCAAATTGCACTGTGATTCCCTTTTACTTCCAAATGGATTGAATTATTTGAAATCAACTATTATTGTGAAACAACAAAGGAATGTAAACGTCATCCAAATAAAATTTCAGTTAGAATTTTCAGATCATGAAAATTAACAAACTGTTTCTTGAGAGAAAGTGCATGTAGCTTATATTATACGAGAGCAATACAATGATGAAACATCAATCAATCAATTCAATTATGGACTTATCAAATTCTCATTATCCTACCTTAAAACGATATAAAGATGTAAAACCAGCATTGTCGATTTCCAAAAAACACAAATCTCTAAATTTTTACATATGCATTATTTTAAGAAGAAAACTATTGGTTTTATTGGAAAAAATGAATGGGACTAATCATTAATGTAACAAATCAAATGACATATTATAAATGAGCTTTTTCCGATGGATGATTGCAAAGATAAATTATTGATTTCATGTGATAACCTGCATTTTTGAACTTTGAGGGGGACTAGGGAGAAAGCTTCAAGGAGATTTTTTTTGAAAATTCTGGAATATATTTAGGATAGTGTATATCAATCTCTTCCAAATGCAATAGCACATTCAACATCTACTGGGGCTGTGTGAAAAATTTAAATAATAGAAATGATCAAAAAATATCACTGTTAAAAAAATGAAAAGGAAAAAACAAATTAAAAAAAGGTGGTGCCTGGATCTAATTGAATCTATATTAACCAAGCAATTGACTCCCTACATGTTGAGCTCACATTTCTTGCTACATTTTTTGTAATAAAAGAATAAATAAACTTTTGATAATGCATGCTAGGAGTACAATACTACTGCTCATAGCAATCCTAATCAGAATAAAATAGAGGCTGATAAGAAACCAGTTGAGAGAGTGAAATGACATTATGCTAGCCTTGGAGTCTTTGAGAGCACTCATCAGCTTACTATTCTTCATAGGCGCCGACTACGGGGGGCTGGTGAAGCTGCAGCCCCTCCAAAGTTGTCCAAGTAGAGCCTCAGCCCCACCAATCTTCATTTTTACCAAATCATATTCAACTAAGGTACATCATTTTTGTCCGAAAATGATACAAAAGGACAAAAGAGAAGGCTTACATAGAATCTAACATTGAATTCTAAGCAAATTATCCAATTAAAAAGCTAATTTGAGAACAAATGTTTAACTCATCATAGAAACTATTCAGTAGAACCTTATCATAGAACTAAATTCGGGTAAATTCAGACGGATGAGGGCATGGAATGGTCAAGAGAGAACAATATCCCTCCTTCAACGCCGGTGGAATGGGAAACAATAACTGTCAACCAATGTCAATGCTCAACCAATATTAAACTATAGATCTCTTAATGCCCCCATCCAGATAGGTTTAGCAGCATAATATATAAATTTTCTAAACCTACTCCAAAATCCACCACTCTGGTCCGCAACTTACAACTCGACATAATATGTATCGTTTGAAAAATATCAATTAGCACAAGGAAATCAGTTCTTTGATAATATTAGAATAGGCTCAAAATTGTGCTCCATAATGATGGAATTCAACTATTTTTCGAAATTTAATGGGAATGACTTGAAAATTCTGTTTTGAAACAATATGCACATATCTGATAACCTGATACGAGTTATAAAATCGTTATATAGGTCCTATAATAATTTATTGCGTGAAACACACCATTTAATTGTAGGGTTTGGTTTTTACCACACGACGAACATAATATCCTTTGATTCGCAATTCGATTGTACATCAATAAAAACTGGTATATGCCTTCACGGTTTAAATCTTTGTCGCATCTTGATAAGCTCTGCAGGGACTCCATGTTACACCAGAAGCTACAGACTGTAGAATACTTTGATGGGCCTGTACAGAACACGGAAATGGGAATCCCGCAGTAAAAGTCTAAGTGTGGAATAACGTCACTAAACTTAACAGGATGGGGACATACGCTTCATTGCACAAGGCTCGAAAATGTGCTAAATCTACCTGCCAAAGGGTCTCGCAGTTGTATTGTTCTAGCTTGACCGTCCCATGCCCGCATTGAGATAGGGTTTACCCCTAAATTCTTTATGTGATTTGACATAATTTGTCTTTTCAACTTCTTATTATATTTCGAGACGATTTTATGTCAAGATTATTTTCCAGGGGCAAGGAATGATTTTTTCAGTGCGGGAGAAGCCACTTATTGGCTTGACAGCGTATGCTGGTGAAGAAAAGAAAAGAGCTGTGTGATTATAAACGAAAACTTACTTGAAAAACTGAAGAAAATGCAGTTGAAACCGGGGCTTCAAAGCAGCAATGATGTTGTAGCTTCGTGAACTTCATGCCAACTGAAACTGGAGGGGGAAGCTGCTTTTGGCTGCTTCCTTCTACGATGAAGAGGGAGGGGTGGGGGTAAGGAAGGAAATCACGATAACTGTCTTTACCAGTACTCATACAAAAAGGAGCTGCTATACTAGTAAAATACATAATAAATTATTGATTAACAGAACACTTCATAATAACACAAACATTACCAAAACTCTGCTAACAATATTCAAAATTAATATTAGAAATTGCCAAAATATTTTGGCTATCATTTAGTGATATAGCATTATTGAAAATAACAACACTTGAAAAAGAATTCAATAGAAATTTTCAAATATAGCAATTTTATTAGAATAAAAGAAGATCTAACCAGAGAACCAGGTTCGGTAAACAAGAAAACTGCTGTTTCCACATCTTATAAGACTGAAAAAAGAAGTGAAAAAGGTAGTAATAATAGGCAATAGTAATTTAAATGTTGACAGTCAACTTCTATCTCTGGAAGAGCTTGATTATTGTGGAGAAAGTAGTTCAAAGAGAGGAGTGAAGAGACATCCCCAAGGAAGGTGTCGTCCAATGAGCGATCAGGGAAAAAGTCGTCCACTGAACGATCCATTGTTCAGAATAACAATAAGGATAGGCAGATGATATGAATGGGAGGACTTGGGTGTTATTAATCATCAGGGACAGTGATGGAGAAGTCCACAAGCATATGTGTATACTCACAATGGGCTACAGTATTGATAATGATGATTGAATTAGTACCTACCAACACGGTATATAGAAGAAGACAGGTGTCATGTGCATGTTTGTGCTAAATTTCTGGTGTAGCTGACGTGTTTTTAAATCCAATCATCTGATTTTAACGAATAAGTTTCATAAATTGCCAATAGGTGTTGAAAACCTCGGTTGGTGGCAATGACGCAATCCAGCTTGCTGGCCACTGTGCACACATTTCATTACCCCTATACCGTTCTCATTTAAATACCGTGCCTACCACCTCCCATAAAAAGGAATCATTTTTGTTGAAGAATATTGTATTTTTGTTAAAGAATATCCAATTAACAATATATTTCAAACTGTTGAAAACTTCGATTTGGGTATTGTTACTGGTGATAGTAAAAACATTCGATTTGGGTATTATATCAATTTTTCAGAATTAAAAGAACAGGAATTTTTTTCTAATAATTATTGATTTTTGGGATTCAAGCGCCTAAAGTTTGAATGTAAATTTTGAGCTTTGTTGATGGAATAAAATATAGTAAATATAAATATAATAAAGATAATAAAAAATATAAATATAAAGATAATAAAAATAAATATAAATAAAGCTATTTATTCGAATAGCTCTGCTATGTGAATAAAATATGAGAGCCATTTCGCTTTTATGAGATTTCTTCAGATGTGATCTTAGATTTTCTTGATATCTGTGAGATACTTTAAACCTATCTATTTGCAGAAGTGTTACTCATTCACTAGAAGGAATGCAAATGATTGATAGAAGTTATTGAAATGATTATTGTAAATTTTTATACATATTATAAATATATTATTTATAGGCTATAACTAGTAGTTCTGTGAACAGTAGACCTCGCGCATTATAAACCGCAGCCTCCTCTTATACTGTTCATCAGAGTAAACCCTGTCTGTACATCGTGATGGCGAGATATCAGCGTGAAAACGGCTAACTGCTGTTGGGATTAGTGTATCAAAAATTTTTAACATCAAAAGCTAATCTCCTTCAAGACATACTGGCAACAGGACAGCCCAAATTCAAAACAGAGAAAGTTCGAGAGACAATACTAAATGTTATTTTAGTTATTAATTGCATGTGTTATTGCATGCAATCAATAGTTCTTTTTTTTATTTATTCACATTAGAGACAACGCGTTTCCACAAATATGTCTCCTTAACAATAAAAATTGTACAGATACAAATGGAAAAAGAAAATAATCATAAAAATAATACGAACTCATGCAATAATTGTCCGAACAAAGTGAGGTATAAGATTCAAGTCGACGGTTTTGCATTTCTCTTAATGTTTAAACGTTTGAATGTTTAAATGTTTATATGTAGCGCATTTACGGCGAAACGCGGTAATAGATTTTCATGAAATTTGACAGGTATGTTCCTTTTTAAATTGCATGTCGACGTATATACAAGGTTTTTGGAAATTTTGCATTTCAAGGATAATGTAAAAGGAAAAAGAAGCCTCCTTCATACACAAATATTAGAGAAAAAATCAGATTACAACTCAACTAATATCATGTTAGATGGTGTCAATGGTAGTACAGTTGACTTGGGAATGTCCGATCACTCGGCCCAGATAATCCAGCTCAAGCAAAAATTTGAACCCACTCAAAAAAACATTTATCTGTCCAAACGAGTCATAAATAAAGCATCAATTGAAACATTTTTGAAATTATTGAGAAAAAAATAATGGCATTCTTGTTTTAATGCTTCAACTGCTGAAACTGCATTCAATATTTTCTTTTCGGAATTTCATTCATCCTTCTTATCAGCTTTCCCTGTTAAACATTTCAAAAAGAACAAATCTCATTTGAAAAAGCAGTGGTTAACTCAGGGTATAAGAACGTCATGTGATATGAAGAGAAAGCTGTTTATTGAGGCCAAAACTAATAGGAGTCCATCTTTTTTGGAGTATTTTCAGGCTTACAAGAAAATTCTTAGAAAGGTTATCTCTGTAGCTAAACAACGGAATAACGAGGAATTCATCACCAAATCTTCCAATTTGAATGCTGGTACATGGACAGTTGTCAAAAATGAGCTAGGATTACAAAAAAAAAAACACTAACATAAATATTGAATTGAATGAGGGAGGCAAGGTCATTTCTGATTCTAAGGATGTAGCTACACTTTTCAACAATCATTTTCTGCGGTCTGATAATGTAGTTTCTCGACCAATGTTATTGAGAGAAAGTATAAATCTTCTGAGAAATGCTCAAGGACAAGGTAGACAGTTTTGTTTCAGGAGATTAAGCGGAGGTGAGGTTGAGAAAATTATTCTGGGATTGAAGAATACCAAATCGACCGGGTTGGATGATATTCCAAGCTCAGTAATAGAAGCTGCATGCCCAATAATTGCTGAACCTCTGAGGCATGCTATCAACTTGTGTCTTATGAATGGTGAATTCCCCGAAAAACTCAAATTTGCGATTATCAAACCACTGTTTAAGAAAGAGGATAGGAAAGATGTTAAAAATTATCGCCCTGTTGCCCTGCTGACTGTTTTCTCTATATTTTTGAAAGGGCTGTTTTTAACCAAATTACCAGATTTTTAGAAAGTAACTCCATACTTCATGAGAAACAATATGGTTTCAGAAAGGGTTTCTCAACAAAGTCCGCAATTTTTGATGTGGTAACGAGCGTGTTGAGGGTTCTGGATGGGTCTCAGGGTGCCATTGGCCTCTTCTGTGACCTTTCCCGGGCCTTCGACATGGTCGACCATGAATTGTTGCTGAAAAAGTTAGAATTTTATGGATTCACGCGAAAAGCAGCCAGGTTTTTCAATTCATATCTCTCGGGGAGATTTCAGGCAGTCAGACTTACAAACGGATGTGGCGGGGTAGAAACATCTGAGTGGAAAAGAAATCTATGTGGGGTTCCTCAGGGGTCAATCTTGGGTCCTGTACTTTTCAATATTTTTATTTATGACCTCCCTCATAGTATTAGCTCTGACCTCATTCTCTATGCAGATGATACCACTGTGATTGTGAAGGGTGAAGATGATGATGAAGTCCAGCGGAAATCAACAAATCAGTACATGCTCTTAACCAGCTTAGCCATTGGTTCAGCTGTAATCTTCTAAAATTAAATTTAAAGAAAACCCAACATCTCAAATTTTCTACTGGAGGCTCTGGAAGTCTCGCACCTACTCTTTACTCAACAACAGGAGTTGCGCTGCTGAGATGATTAGATTTCTTGATGTTGACCTGCAGGGAAATGTTAAGTGGGATTGCCACGTAAAAGCATTGGATGTGAAATTGTCCCGTGCTATTTTTGCCTTGAAAACAATAGTCAGAGTGGCAAATAGAAAAACAGCACTAACTGTCATGGCTATTTCATGTCTCACATCAGATACAGTATCTTATTCTGGGGCAGCAACCAGACAAACCTTCAGAATATGTTCCGTAGGCAAAAGAAAGCAATCAGGGTTTGCGGAACATATTCTGAAGGTTGAGGGAGCCGAATCTAGGGTTTCATGTAGGCCAATTTTCAAAAAACTCAAATTATTAACAATTCCAGCCCTTTATTTTTTGGATATTGCATATTTTGTCTACAGTAATAAGCAGAAATTCATGGAGGATAACATTTCACACAGATACCCCACAAGACATAAAATGTTTACCCTCCAGTACCCCACTCATAGACTTTCGCTCTTGGAGGGGGGACCACATTATGCTGGGCTCAGAATTTTCAACTGTTTGACAGACGAACTTAAGAGCGTTGACAGTCATGGTAAATTTTATACAGCTCTCAAAGATATACTGACTGAATGCTGCCCGTATTCATTAAGAGAATGTTATGAGATCTTCTCATTGAAATCCTAGAGATCAGAAGTTATCCAGACGATTTTGTAAAATGAAAAACTTTCCCTCAATGGAGGGAAACCATATACGTTATATATTTGACATGTCATACACCGTTTGAGCTGTGCTCATAATATACGGTTTTGTACGATGAAATAACAATAATAATAATAATAATAATAATAATAATAATATAATAATAATAATAATAATAATAATAATTATTATAGAATTATTCATCATGAATCAGCTGTCGAGTGGATTATAAATCGCATGCCATGACGCATGCGATTCAATATCTCAATGTAACTTTCTAAAAAATCAGCAGCTGTGTAGACTATAAATTGCATGCAATTTTTATGCACTATTAAATATAGGATGCAAAGAACTTATAACAGCTTGTCTGTTGATGTTGATTTTCTCTGTTTGTGCCAGTGACTTAATATAATAAGGTTTACAATTTTCTTACAATGTAACTTAAAAAACTTCACAAATTCACGCGAATTTTGAGTAAACAAATTTTTCAACTCACTTCAATCCTTTAACTTCTCGAGTTTGTCGAGCTTTTTCCACACATCGTCCAGGGTAACGTTCTCGGGATCGAGATACGGATCAACACCCCTGATAATTAGTAGCGATGCTAGTCTAACGAACCAACAATATAGTACTGTGTTAATTTATAAGACACTTTGTTATTCACACAATACAACACTGAGCAATAAGAAAAGAGCCTATTTGCGCGCGGTAACTTAGTAAAAGTTACTGATACATTCACGGATACTCGTTGTATCTCTCATTGCTGAGCGATAAGAGAGTTCTGAATTTTGCGACTGTTCTCTTCGACCGCATTTTTTATACAAAGAATGCCGGTAAGTTATTATATATATTAATTATTAGTTATTATTATTATTAAGTTATATTGAAGATATATAAGCGACTCTGTCTCCTTCCCCACAATGAAGCATTAACGATAGCTCAAGTCCAGTTTAACTGTTGTCTAAACTGTAGATCGTGGAAAATAAAACTTAAAACTTGGCTACTACAAGTTATTAGTCCAATCACCAGGTACAAGTGTACCACAAACGAGTTTTTCATATCCATTATTTCACCAGAAATAATAATGATTCAACAACTACCATGCATAATCGAAAAATCATAATTTCTCAATATTTCTCTCATATGGTATTATAGACACCTTCTTGTAATAATAGCCCAGTCAATGAAGACAAAAAACCGGGTTTTGCACAACAAATTAAAAGAAAGCGTCAGTTCACATAATATAGTACCTACACTAGCAGGAACCTGTGCTCCGCAAGGGTTTATTTTAAAAATTGATGTAATGGAATTTTGAAGAATTGAAAATAGACCTATAACCACCCTTGGTTAATTAAGAATTCATATGCAAATTTCAAGTTAATTAGTCTAGTAGATGCGACGTGATGATGCGTTAAACACAATTTTCCTATCCCGTACGTGTATAAGCCAGCTCTCTACTTTATTATAGATATAGTTGACGACAGCAAGAGATAGGACTGTGGAACAGAATAGTGATGAAACTATGATAGTGCCAGAAGTGTCTCAAACACAATAGTAGGTACTACATGAACTTTTTGGAAGTAAGTGATTTGAAAGAAAAGAATGTTAAAACAACAGAACTGAAAGTTGTCAACCTTAATATTCTACCTACATTTAGAGAGGCTTTTGTTTGAGCCGAATGTGAGTCTACGTAATATAATAAGAGAGAGTAGGATTGTGTTTGTTCGTGTGTTCGTTTGTTAGTTTGTTCGCATCAAAACATGTCAACTTGTGGATTGCATACCGGAAAAACGGGAATGATTTAGATCTACAAATTTTGCACATAGATTCCAAAAATATCAATCTCGTGCACCTCGAAGTCCAAATTTCAATTTTCCTTCTAGATTATTCATAATTTAATGTTTAAATTTAATTTATGGGACATACGATTTAATACAGCAAATTCACCAAATCATAATTATGATAGAAATTAAATAAAAAACTGTTCTATTATTACTTTCCACTGATTCCACTTAACCTCAATAATATTGTTTTGATAATTCAGTATTATTATACAGAGTTTGTAAAAATAAAAATATTTTCAATAATAATAATAATAATAATAATAATAATAATAATATAATAATAATAATATTATTATTAATTAATAGTATTGTTTTTATAATATTTAGTATATATTTAGTTTTTATATATTGAATAGTATTAATAAATATTTTTATTTTTACAAACCCTGTATAATAATACTAGCAGAAACCCGTGCTCCGCAAGGATGTATTTTAGAACTTGACAAACTGAAAACCTGGCATAATGAAATTTTGAAGAATTGAAATAGGCCTATAACCATCCTTGGTTAATTAAGAATCTACATGCAAAATTGCAAGTTGGTTTTAGTCCAGTAGCTTAGAAGTGATGATGCTTCAAACATAATTTTCCTATCCCATACGTGTATAAGCCAGCTCTTTACTTTATCTTCTATATATATAAAAAAGAGAAATGTCACTCACTCACTCACTGACTGACTCACTCACTCACTCGCAGAACTAAAAATCTATCAGACCAAAAAAGTTCAAATTTGGTAGGTATGTTCAGTTGGCCCTTTAGAGGCGCACTAAGAACGGATTTGGAAAAGTTTCCAAAGATACGCCCGAAATCTGCGTTTTTCCAGCGTTTTTTTGCGCTTTCTCAGCTTTGACTTTCTGATTGAATGAGGCATGCTCAAATGAAAAATGCAGGCGAGCGAAGCGAGCCCGCTGATCTCATCTTTGGACGATCCAGTCGGGAGTCCAGGGGGCGGAGCGCCTGGCTAGACGGATATGGCAAGCGAAGCGAGCCTGACGGCTAGTTATAGATATAGTTAACGACTGCAAGAGATAGGACTGTGGAACAGATTAGTGGTGAAACTATGATAGCGCCAGAAGTGTCTCAAACACAATAGTAGGTTACTACATGAAATTTTTGAAAATGATTTGAAAAAAATGTTAAAACAACAACTGAAAGTTGTCAGCCTTATCATTCTACCTCCATTTAGAGAGGCTTCCATTTGAATGTATATCTATATAGATAAAGATGAATGTATGTTTGTATGTTTGTTCCCTATAGACTTGAAAACTACTTGACATAACGACATGTAACTTTGGTAATATGTTTTGTGAATATTGGGGATGGTTTCTGAACAGAAATTTTAATAGGGGGGGGGGGTAATAATAATTATTTATTAATCTATTTTACAGACCTATGTTTTCGAAATTGTCGGCCGAGCGGCTACTGAAGAACGGAAAGATGATCATGATAATATGATAATATAATTTCAGCATCTAAAGTTACCAGCTGTGATAAACATGTCACCCTGTGATAAATTGTGTACTGGTATTGAAACGGTAGTTTGGAGTTGAAGTGTAGTTGATTGGTACCAGCTGTGTAGATAATGGTTCCTTAGAAGACTTATACAAATAATTATTATCACTCCCCTATCATTGAGAAACTGGGAAATGTTGAAAAAAAATTATTCACCTCATGAAAGAGAGTTGTTCATATTGCATTCATTGATTACTGAAGAATATGAGGATAATTTACAATTTATTTGAATTTCGCTTAGCTTATATTCATCCTAAAATTGAAGATGGAAAGAATATGGAATTCTGTGTGATTCATCGTACATTATCGCATTTTTCCTGGACCATCTATTGACAATCAACAACCATGAAAACATTGAATTCATCTTTGAAACACTGATTGAACCTATCTATTTTTTAATTCAACACTTTACTAATATATATATATATATATATATATATATATATATATATAATATATATATATATATATATATATATATATATATATATATATATATATATATATATATTATTACCAATTGATTGAGAAGAATATGTTTTCGGAATAATGAATCCTGCATGACAAAGCACATAGGAAGTCCGTATTGAGATGTGAATGAAAATATTGATTGTCAGATAAATTTCATGATTCATCAAATAAAGTTAAGTGTGACATGAGATACATTGACATTATGGCGGTATGAAGTTCGCCGGGTAAGCTATTTATAAATAAAGCTTTATTATTAATAGTCAATGCTTTGAAAAAAGACTCAATCACCAGGAATACTATAAATTCTATGAGGGACCAGTAAGCCATTAATTTTGAGTAGTTCAATCACTTCCATTATGGACAGTGGATACATAATGGACAATCAATACTTATGAAATTTCTTAGCCACAGAATAAAAAACTTTTGATTGCAGTGACCCCGACTACTACAATATGAATAAACCATTTGGATCAAATGAAAGGAATTACTCACATCTCTCATCAACTCGTACTTTTTATTCACAAAATATTAACGAAAAATAATATATAAATTATATTGAATGAACTTACGGCTAGTACTCAAATTTGTCTTTTTCTGGCCGTGCTACAAATAAATGTAGGTATAATTATGTTTGCAATCTTGTTGTGTATTAAGAAAGTTTTCAATGTGATTTTTGATAGCAATAAAATTTGAATTTGGAAAATAATTATCAACAAACTCCTAACCAAAGAAAATCTATGTGTTCTTTTCCAATCGGAATGTATATGACTCTATATATACAGCTGACAGAAGGCGCAATCCAAACTGCATGGCCAAGCATACAACAATGGAATACACACGTGGCAAGCTCGCGCTAAATTAATTTGATCAGCTGATTGACAAAATTATTTTAAGCTTTCCAATGATTACAACATTTATGTTAGAATATCATGTGTCAATTATCTCAGTTCCATATGGCGTTCACTTTACCATGTTCATAACCTTACTTGATAGGATCCTTTTTCACCCTTTGAAACCCTTAGAGGCAAAATCTGTTCTTTTCCTACAGTTACGTTGAAAAGTGGCCATTGCTGCACTGATTACAGAACGCAAAGAATCACTTTTCCGCTCTAGTGCGGGAAAAATTTTTCTGCACTCCAGATTTGCAACATGGCAACGCAAAATACTTAGTAGGTTATATGGAGCAACAGTGCAGCAAAATCAAAATGAAGTTGGTAACAGTGACTGGGCTGCTATAGTGAGCAGAGGTGCAACGAAGCACAACGCGCAAATTATTAGTATTAGATATTATAACCAAGGACAACATTTTTATTCAATTTGACAATAAATTAAGGTTTTTATCAATAATAAAATTACACAGAAAAACATTTGATGCATTTCAGGCAATCTTACTCATAATTACCCACTTTTCATATTCAATGGTAACTGTAGGAAAAACTTAATGTGAAATACGTGCGCAAAGTTCCTCTGCTGCACTCAAGAAGCCATTCCGCCCTCGCCTACGGCTCGGGCGTAAACGTTTCTTTCGGTGCAGCAAACTGTCACTTTGCGCACTAGTTGCACAAATAACTATTAGTGCGCGTCTAGCATGTTTGAAGAATATATGTGCAAATTTTCATAGGCCAATTAGTTTGAGCTGTAGTGTGATTTTACATCAACATTTTCGAAAAATGCCCTCTCCTGAACCCCCCTGTGCTCCTGATCGGAATTTTTCTGCATACATTTTTTTTTTCGTAGCTGAACAAAAAGTTCCTCATGACTTTGCTATGCAATGAGTGGTTAAAAAGAACAAATTTTTTGGGGGGCCCAGATCCCTCAGGGGGGCATATTTCTGAAAATCCTCTCTTAGTGGATGTTCTGAGGCTACCATAAAAAATTGTGCAAAATTACAAGTTTCTAGGCTCAGTAGTTTGGGCTGTGGTGTTATTGTCTGTCGGGCCCTAGCCTTTTATAGATATAGAGAAGAAGAGAGAAGAGATAGCCTGGAAATGATAACTCTCTATCCCCCCTATTATTTCCCCCCTGGACACAACCGAAGTTTGAAATTACTCGAGAGTTTGAAACTTTGAAGATAGAGCATTACTTTCCGTCTTTAATTTCATATGCAATCAATAGTTATCTGTTATTTACGTCTTAATCTGGTTTCTATTGATAATGTTACCTTCACTGCAGGACGGACGGTATACTAAAGTTTTCCTTTCTAGATTCTGAAATTCCTGAAAGAAGTAAATATTGAGAGCTTACTTTTAACTGCTGGGGATTTCTTCTCAGTTGATGCGGGTACATTACCATCGGTGAGTATTGACAATGAGATACAGTATTCCATTTATGTCACATGAATTACGTTAAGGTAACCACATTTTAGCATGACATCATATTGATGCCTTCCTTCAATTTGCCAATTATTCAAACGGCCTGTATATGAAATGAAAATTTACCAAAATATCTGTAGTCCAGTCACTATATACATTGGTGCATGCAATTTATGTTGTAGTTCTGATTTTTTAATATATTTCCTGGGTACATAAGAGAAGTTCAGAACCAATTTCTTCATGCAAAATTTCCTTGTGCTAGATACAAAACCTCGTATTTTCGGGCCATTTTCCAGTTTTCAGCTATTTCTGCCAAATCTCGTGATCAAACAGAAAAATTTGCCACCGCCTTCTCTTTAGATTATAAAATTCTGAATAAAATGGAATCATTCGGAACTCTCAATCTCCAATGAGTACTGAGTTATGATTTTTCAAATATGAGTGAAATTTGAAGAAAAAAAATCAATTTTGATGAATTTTGGTTTTTGATCAACAATATCTTCTGATTGTTAACATTTAGATGAATAAAGAAATTGGCCATTTTTTGTGTATTGGAATATGGGCTTAAGTATAATAGCCTACACTCAACAATGAATTTTTCATTTTTCGACCGAATTTGACTTATGATGCATGATTTTGGACCACCTTGACGAGCCGAGAAGAATGAAGTGTAGTACGATGAAATCTGAGCATTGTGTCAGAAGTTATAGGTGTTTGAAATTTTGATCCTTGAGGTGTCCTCAAGCGCGCCACTTCACTAGGAAATACTGAAATGGAGTGCATCTTGCGGGTGATTCTCATAGAACATGATCTCATGAACTCATGTCATTGTGCAAAATATCAATGTGAAGACAATGTAGTTGATGATGATGGTTGAAGCTGAATATTAGGTGTTTTTCACAATACAAGGAGCATTGTTGTTAGGTGTACCTGGAAATCTATCTGAGATAGAGCGCTCTCCTTGATCTCAGGTTGTAGAGCACAAAAATACACCTAGAGGGATTTCGAATCATACATCCAAATGTTAACAATCGGAAGATACTGTTGATCAAAAACTAAAATTCATCAAAATTTATTTTTCCTTCAAATTTCACTCATTTTTGAAAAAATCGTAACTCAGTACTCATTGGAGATAGAGAGTTCCGAATGATCTCATTTTATTCAAAATTTTATGATCTAAAAAAAAGGCGGGAGCCAATTTTTCTGTCCGATTATGAGATTTTGCAGAAATAGCTGAAAACTCGAAAATGAGCTGAAAATACGAGGTTTTTGGGCCACTCTGTATCTAGCACAAGGAAATTTTGCATGAAGAAATTGGTTCTGGACTTCTCTTATGTACCCAAATAATATATTAAAAAATCAGAACTACAATATAAATTGCAAGCACACCCCCTTTTTTATTTCTATATTGACTGGACTACTGGTGTGGCGCACTCACACAACTTTATTCCTTACCATTATGAAAATTTCCTTTATACTCATATAATATTCAAAGTTAATCATTATTTTACAGTTCTTAGTGATTAGTGAGTGTTATTATGTTATTCAATTTGGTATGTAAACAATCTAAATTAGAACTTTTATGTTTTCAAATATTTGAACTGAAAATTTCACATGAATTCAAGTGTATGGAACATAACCTTCTTTTTGGAATATTTATAGTGTATAAATCAAATTTCAGAGAAGAAACAGTTTTGGGCTCTGCCTGTTAGTCCTTCCCTAATCATTTTAAAGAATTGAGTTCTGTTTATCAATAAATGAATAACAAGCAATGCTCGGTGCCCCGATATTTGTATATAAGCTTAATAATTGGAAATCTAAAATCAAACTTTGCATAGATGGGGCGGAGCTCCTGAAATTTTTACAGATATGGGACTTGTGGTAGTAGATAGAGCTTATTAATCACTATTCTAGGTATAAATTCGATCAAAATCGTTGTAGCCGTTTTTGAAAAAATTGCAAAAAACTTTGTTTTTGACATCATTTTCGCCATCTTGAATTGCATTTGATCGACATTGTTCGTGTTGGATCCTTATAGTGGAAGGCAAGGAATGTAAAAATAGACAAAAATAAATAAATAAAGTGTAAGCAGTAAGTTGATTGATGAACATCTTAAAATATTTCTATTTTATTCTCTCCTTCAATTATAATCACAAAATGATTAAAACTTACAAGTATTTGCCCCCTGTGGGTTGGGGGAGCTTTGAGTTGAACATCGTACTCAAGAATGTGTTGAAAACCAGAATTCACCCACAGTATCCCTGCTTGTCGTAGGAGGTGACTAAAAAGTACCCCAAGGCAATTCCAGAAGTTGCCTTGCCTTCAAACTCACGGGATCTGCCCCATCAATCAGGACAGTTTCGGAGGGGCTAAAAGAAAAACCCAAGAGACCAGAGATGGGTGGAACTCCAGGCACAAATGTTGGTCAAGAGGTACCCTAGAGGCAATTTGGCGACCCCTCCTTCAGCGGAAGAACCTATAAAAAAGCCAGGAGTGGAACTCACGTAGGTCACGGGTTTGTGGGTGGAGAGGCCAAAACTCACCACTGCTCAAAGAAGGGCGGCCATTCGGGCAGAACTTCTTGGGAGAGGTCCCTTCAAAAATTATAATCATAAATCATACAAGTATTTATTATGCTGCCATATTTTTTATTTTGTTTCAGATGGCAACTTTTATTGCAGTTAATACGATTGTTATCATTCAAATGGAGACCGAATAGAACATATATATATATATATATATATATATATATATATATATATATTGCTTCAATAGAATTTATACATAGGTAATTTATCACAGTAGAGTATCTATCTAGGAATTTATTTATAGAGAATGTTCTGAAAAAAGGTAAGCAGATTTACTATGTTAAATGTAAAATAAACACAAAATATCACATGAAAGGAGGAAAAAACTCCAATTAACATAATGTCCGAAAATGCTTAGTTACCAAATTATACAGAGTGAAAAGATTTCGTCTGAATTTCAGTTCCCCTGCTGAAACAAAGCCCTACAGGTATTTGCTATATTTGGTATTTGGCTGTTAATTAAGATGTAAAATTTAGTATACTTTATGTAAAATGAACTAAAAATTCAAATAAAACCATTCTCAGCTCTGTAGCAACAGTATTTTCCAAGATCTTAAAGATCATGTATAGATCAAGATCATGTAGTTGGCAGCCCTGATCGCTGCTTCAAGTTGAGTTGTTCTAATGGTCCGTGGTTTTCCAAGTTTTACAAGGATTTATAGAAGTGATGTTTATTGTTTTTGAATCACTGAGTACATTAGCACGTTTGTCACAATCGTAGTGGAAGATTGAAGGTTTGTTTATGAGTGTGCCATAGTATTTAAGTTTTCGAACAATTACTAACCTAGAAGCAATAAGAAGAAATAAATAATGCTGTATGCACGGCAAATACGTCATATTTGAACTTTGACCACCTTGTTCTGAACTTGACAATTGAAAATTTCCCAAAGATATCATCCCTCAACACTCCATTCAGAAGAACCTGAACAAAAGTATAGGAAGCTCTTCTAGTATTGCTACCTGAGTTGCTAAGGTTAGTTTCGTTTTGTTGCTTCATCTTGTGAGTCGTTGCTAGCTTATGATACAGAGAAGATCGATGAGACACGGGTCTTTCGGCAACATTTCACATCTCTATCTTGTGTATCAACTGAGCTTAACCATCTCTGCAAATTCAATCGAACTGAACACCGAAGTGTGTTATCTTCGGTCGTTATCAAGTGGCTTCTGAGAATCAATTCATTATCAAATAAACAAAAGCATTGTCATAGACAAATCCGATGCATTATTATGATTTACGGAATCGTGCCTAAGAGCTGTAACTATATTAAACCTCTAATTTATTTTCTTCCATATTCCTTGATCCTTTCTTTTCAGGAGCTTCCGCTTTTTTCCTGCTTTGTTGGCTCTCTAAGCGTCAAATTTCCTTCACTTTAGTTCCCATGCCATATTATACAGATTGAAGAAATTATTCAATACAGACTGCTCTTTCTGTTGTGGTGAAATGATAACACTTGTGCGTAATACCAGGAGATCACAGATGGAGCGCAATTCGATGGACCTTAGAGAGGGGTTGATTGATAGTGGAGTGATTGAGATTGTGGTGAATATACATGCAGTATTGGAATCAATCGCTAATGAATTAAGGATTGAGCTCAGTTCAAGGGATGCAATTAATTATCTTTTACAAAATGATTCACAGCAGACAGCGGATAACATTCTAAAATTGGAAACATTTGAAGAAATGCAGAGCTTCCCCAGTGGATTTTACAACCCCAAGGTCGACCTGTAAATCTCCTCGTTTTTCTGGCAGCGGTGCGATAGAGACGTCGAATGGTTTTTCGGCCCTTGATGCTGAGGAGACTGAGTCACTTCCTTTGAAAATGGCAGGGAGACATAAGCATACAATCAAAGTAAGAGCCCAGGTGCATAGAAGAGCGAGCAATACACCTGCTGACAAGAGGAAATCAAGTAGGTGTGTCACTAAATCAGCATCTTCATCATCTACTGATTCAGCAAAGAATAAGATCGTGATACTGGCTGATAGTCAAGGTAGAGATGTGTTTAAATACCTTGGTTGCCTGTCTGACTACTTCGACGTTTTTGTCTATACTTTGCCGGGAGCAAAACTCAAACATGTCATTGCAAATGGAACTTAGTTTATAAAGGATTTGACTAAGTCTGATTATGTGTTGGTGATGGCTGGATCCAATGATTTTGGAAACAATGAGCCAGGTCATCTAACTATCCATCAAGCAATGGATAAGATTTTGTCCTCGAGCTTCAACACTAACATAATTGTCAGTGCGATACCCAGCAGATACGATAGACCTCAATTCAACGATGACATACATTTTGCAAACATATGTATCTCGGGTAGAATATTGTCTTACTGTGGGGCATCAAAAGTGATTTATATAGAGGTCATAGGGACATGCAGAGACACCATTTCACAAAAAAGGCTTACATTACTCGAAGAATGGTAAGCGTTTCATGGGAAAGATTTTATGTGACCTTGTGACTAGCGATAATGGAATTATTGCTAATTGCATGACCGGAAGAACGACTGCTGAAAAATACGTTCCTTCAAAACGAATGGAGATTAATGACAATGTTGATGCGATAATCATTGACTTCATCATCGGCGCCGTTGATTGGTCAGTCTCATATGACTTGGCACGGAGGAGCAGCTTCAAACGTGCAACATATCACAAACGCAGACGAGACACTTCACCAACTGGACAAGAATGGAATTGCCCTGGATGCAATAAATTCTGATGACAATCTCCATGATACCTCACAATTCAACAACAGACAATATCATACTTCACCATTTAGTAATAACAGTTTTTCCTTAGTTAATGTACAAAATAACAACGTTCAACATCCCACATGTTTTTCTCCCATTTTACAAAATTCATGTCCTCAATCACCAATACTTTCCCGGCACAGAGAAGAGAGTAGTTTTTTAGAGGTGATTTCCATGCTCAACCGAACTCTATAAACAATAATGTAACAATCTTCCATCAAAACATCCAGCACTTGGAGTCAAGAATAGACTCCCTAATAATCACATTGCAGGAATTGAAACCGAATATTGTAATAGTAACTGAACATAAATTAGATGAAAATGAAATTCAAAGAATCAAAATACCAGGATATTCCTGTAGGAGTTGGTATGTAAGAAAGTCGTTTAAGGGGGGAGGCGTTTTAATATTAGTATCTGAAAAGCTAGTTGAATGCAAAAACTGTTGAAGGCAGTAACTGTTATTAATGATGATAAAATCTTCGAAACATTGTCACGTTATTCTTTATATTTAAATAACGATTAGCCTCCTGCTTGGCATCAGTCGGTAGAGCATGAATATTTGATATAATTATATAGTTAGGTCGTGGTTTTTTAATAGGATTCAGTCTCATAAAAATCTTTCTATGCCTAGGTATGGGCTTCCCCTATAACTCTTGTAATTCATTAAAAATAAATATATATAAATAATATACTTATACTATAGTGTTGAGGAATAAAAATAAATTGCACACCATAAACATTTTGATACATATATTAAACAATAATGCAAAAAATAGATCGAGGCAGAAAAAAATATATAAAGAGCGATAAAAAATATAATATAAAAAATAGAACAAGAATTGAAATCAGTAAAATATCACAGGCTAAACTTTATATTCTAGATTTATGGCACGAATCATTACCATGTGCCTTTATCTTAAAATCATATGCATCCTTTTGCATGTAGCTGCGATATGCGCTTGCTAATACTTGTCGACCTGGACAATTCAATTAAAAAATAGGTTCTTTAAGATCAACTTGATAAATTAGCCACTAATAATCCAAATATATATATATATATATATATATATATATATATATATATATATATATAATTCTCTAGTACTTAGTAGATTTCTTTGTATTGAATATATATTTTATCTCAGGGTGCAAGATTCGGCACCTGACGGAATAGGTAGAGCAATTCATCTAGTGAATTAGAGCTATAACAAACTATCACAAATTATATTGCAAAAATTAAAGATCATATGAATGTGTTTTAATAGCCTAGATTTTATACTTCTTTGATCCAAATGGAATTTTCTGAAATGTATTGATCTATTTTTTCCTTCAATAAAATACCTTTAATACTAATTTTACTTGCGCAAGTATTTCTCTTATTAAATTCTTAATTTATAATAAAAACCCTTTCGACGAGCTAGCTTTGATTATTAGATAGATTCGAAGCACTAGGGCGCCCATCACTAATTCAATATTTATCACTCACGTGTCGAAAATCTTCTTATAAGCCGCCGATGTCGATCCAACTCCTTGTAGTCCTGGAATACGGTAGCCGGAATCGTCTCTTCCAAGGGGTTATAAATTATTTGAAATTAAAAATGACTTCTGCTTTACAAGAGCATCACAAAGTCCTTTAAGAAATTTAATAATTCGATCTAACTTTAACTTTTACAATTTATTAGCAAGGTACTACGCTCTAAAATATTTGGGGTCCTCTCATGGTGGCATTTGGCTGGCGAGTGCTGGTTCTCCTTTCTCAATTTCACAAATCTTACTTCCGACTTTCAAATTAACATAAAATTTGAATATCTTAGTCCTCCGCTATTTAGGTTCAAATAGATCATACAAAAAATATCAAATTATTACTTAGGTTGTGCGTTTAATAATTTCTTTGCCTTCGGGTCATATCTATAACATAGACTATACAACAATTTAACATAAATTCCGAACATTTATAGAAATATATATAAATATTTTTGAATTGGCCTACAATTGCCGCCTATTAACTGCCGTTGTGCTATTGGTGCATGCAAATTTGATTTAGTATTCATGCGCCTGGTACCTCCTATTTCCTGAATACACTTAATTATTTTTATTAGGTTTTTTACTTATGCTCTCTACATGCTAGCTAATATTCTATACGCTAATATTTGTATCATGCTTCCTACTAGTTAGCCACGCGACCATGTGTTTTTTCACATTGCATACTGTTTGATTGCAATAGAGCTCTGCCAAGGGGTTTTGGTCAGATTCTACGTTGCTCGATTTGGTCGATCTTTAGGTCGCCGATCCCTGAATGCATATACCTAACCTCAATCTTCAAAATGTTTTATATAATAATATATTTATTAGCAACAAATCCTTTCAAATCCTTTTTAGGTTTTTGTACCGTTTAGCCAGAACAAGCTGATGCTATCTAATCTTAATGGTTATCTATTTGGCGATATTAGCCAGTTACTTTATTTCAGACCTATTACTATTTCGGTTAGGGATTTTTATCTACCCAAATTCGATATTTTACAACATGTATGATAGAAATAAAAATAGGTAAGAAAAAATACATTGTAGCTGGATTGTATAGAACTCCTTCAGAGAACATAGAAGTGTTTCTTGATAAATTGAATAGATTTTTAGTAGAAATTAGCAAAATTAACCAGAATGTTGTAATCGGAGGAGATTTCAATGTGGATGTTTTGAGGGAGGGCAAAAAGAAATCAGATTTTATAAATGTAATGGAATTACATTTATGTATAAATGAATGGATTTAGACATACTATAGAAATACCTACTAGAATAACTGAAACTTGTAAATCAGCAATCAACAATTTCATTACCAGTCTCAACAAAACTTCTATTAAAGTGGAATGTTTGATAACAGCTCTATCAGACCACGATGGACAAATTTTCCATATTTTAAACACAAATAATAAGTGTGAAGGTTTAAAGACTACCAATGGGTGGGAAGTTTGGGAAGTCCCAAATTCAGCGCTTTATAAATGATCTAGATAAATTGGATTGGACTGAACTTTATCAGAGTCCTGTAGAAAACAAATTTTCATACTTTTACAATTTGCTCAAATATTATTTTGATCTTCACTTTCCGTTTGGTAGAATAGTAAGAGCAAAACAATTTAGTAATAAGTGGATTGATAATGAGATTGTCGACGAGCATAAAAGGCTAATAGAAATGCATCAGCGATACAGGAAAGACCAAAGTAATATAAACTTAAAGAAAACTATAAAAGCACATAAAAAGCATCTAAAAAGAATTATCCTCTACAAAAAAAGAATTATATTGACTCAAAAATAAAAAAAATCAACAAATGTAAACAGAACAATATGGCAAATAGTTAACAATGAAACAACAAACAAAAAGGACAAGAGAGCTATTAAAAATATTGTACTTAAAAAGAATGGTATAGACATAGATGATCCGTATAAAATTTCAAACATGCTAAACAATGATTTTGTAGGGATGGTTGACACTCATGTCATCCCTTATCTAACCAAAAGTGACGTAACAGATGAAAAAAATGAAAAAGTTACAAGATTATCATTTAGATGTAATACAATAATTGAAGAGAAGGACTTAAGTAAAATAATAGATTCGATAAAACCAAAGTGGTCAGCCGGCTATGATGACATACCAATAAAAATAATCAAGGATGCTAAGTCATCACTCATCAAACCTCTTTTGCATGTAATTATGCTATAACTATTTGCCTCAATTATAACTGGAGTGTACCCAAACAAATTAAAAATATCAAAAGTAATACCAGCATATAAGAAAGGAGATCCATCTGATCCTCTCAACTACAGACCTTTGGCCATCCAACCTGCCCTATCTAAAATATTTGAAAAGTGTGTACTAGTTCAGTTAATTGATTATTTTGAAACTAATGGTATGCTTGACAAAGAACAACATGGCTATAGAAAAAACAGGTCAACCATTACTGCTTTGATAGAGTTCATAGAAAACTTAGATGAGGGATTAAATTCTGTGGGAGCATTCCTGGATTTAACCAGAGCATTTGACAGTGTGAATCATAAATTATTATTAAATAAACTTCAAAATTAGGGAATTAGAGGTAAAGAGCTTAGCTGGATCAAGTCATATCTAGAAGAACGGCAACAGTATGTAAATATAAAGTATACAAGCAATAAAAATCAGTAAAATATTGGATCAAACTTAAAATCTAATAACTATTCTGTACCACAAGGATCGGTGTTAGGTCCATTTTTGTTTCTGTGCTACTTAGGGGGGTTGCCTAAATATATATGCGATTTAGTTGAAAATAGTAAATTATGCTTATACGCTGACGATATAACTATGTGCATTGCTGATAAGGACTGGAACATAACAGAAATTAAATGTAACAATTCTATATCATTAACTAAAAAGTACCTAAATCATAGACATCTGCTACTTAATGATAACAAAACAAAGTTCCTCCATTTTACTTGTAGAAATTCAGAGGTAAAACAACTTAATTCCGTAAATAATAAGGGAGAAATCAAATTTTTTGGTCTACATCTTGAAAACACACTTAGTTGGTCCGTTCACATTCAAAAAATAGGTATGTAAAAAATTAAGCTCAGGAATTTTCGCGCTGAGACGACTAGCAAATATTTTGAACTTAGAAACGTTAAAAGCAGTGTACTTTGCAATGATCCACTCCCACATTTCATATGGAGTTGAAATATATGGAGGAACAAGCATCTCAAACTTAAATAAAATACTCCTATTACAAAAAGAAGCAATAAGAATAATTCTAAATCTTGATAGAGAACAATCATGCAAGGTTTGAAGAAGATTTACTATGTTAAAATAATGTACAATAAACACAAAATATGTTTTCACAGAACTTGTAGAAAATTTGATTTCGAAGAGAAAGATGTGAAATAAGTCTAAACGCAAGAATATGAAATAAGAATAAACCGCATGAAAAGAGAGCTCAATTTTTGTCTATTTTTCATGCGTTTTGTATGTAATTGAGGATTTTTTTTAAAGGTTGCATTTGTATAATATAGACTTATTTTGAATCTTTCTCTCCGAGATTAAATTTTTTAGAAGTTCTGCAGAAAAATATTTTGTGTTCATCATACATTTAACATAGTAAATTTGCTTCAAACCTTAAAGGAACTTTTTTCGGGACCAAGTTTCGCGTATTTCGTCACATATCTCAAAAATTGCTATAGCTACAGGTCTGGAAACGGTTTTATTCAATTTTTCGGTTAATTTTACATAAAGTACACTAAATTTTACATCTGAATTAAGAGCCAAATACAGCAAATACCCGTAGGGCTTTGTTTCAGCAGGGGAACTGAAATTCAGACGAAATCTTTCACTTTGTATAACTATTGGTAACTAAGTATTTTCGGACCTATCACCTATATTAATTAGAACTTTTTCTTTTTTTGATATGAGGAATCACGCCCTGACTTATGGGCACCATTTTTCAGAATACAGTACTGTATAAAGTATACCATACACCGTAGACTACTTAACCAGTATTAATTTATAATTTAACTATTTAACATCACCAATAATTGGTGATGATTAAGATAAAGATAATTATTATCAAGATAATATTATTATCTTGACTGGGTCTTGATCTAGACGCTGTTAAATGCATCTGTCATACATGACATCAAAACCTATTCAATTTTTGAAAAATTATTTGGTGAATTGGAAATCTGGTCGCGGATTTAATTATTAAATGTTGTAATATTACATTTCTTCTCGATTAAAATCGAATCTTCATTTCAATATCAATAAAACTTGATAGCAAATATTGGTGTAATCGATATGCGAACTTAACGTTTTACTGTGAATTTATCAGCTACACTAAAAATGTTGAATGAATCACTGTGATAAAGTTCTTTTTCTGAATAAACACATAATTCTAAACAATATAAAGGTTAAATAAAAAGTTCAAAACCGTTTTAAAATGAAGTTTTATTGGGAATAATAGATATAATAATTGTAAATTTGTATTCTTTATTAGTTGGCAATGGATGACGTGTATATGTAGTGCTTTGGAACTTTGGGTGCTTCTCTCTCATTGTTGTAAGGTTTGGGCTTATGGTAGAAGTGTTTATCTCCTGTTGAAAATTTTCTAAATAATTGAAGTTTAGGATGTTTTGGTTGAGATCTGAATGTTTTTATAAAGTCTGTTGATGTTATTGAACATATGTGAAATGTAGATTTAAATTTTTCTTTTCAATTTGTGTTAAATATTTCGTTTAATTTTGAAATCCATAAGCCTGCCTTAAAACACATAAATAAAAGATAAGTAGGTAGTTTTAGTTTGTAAGTTTTATATTTTTTGATCTTGATTTGAAACAATAATTTCTGAGCTTTGAGAAAGCTTTTGAATCTATTTTGATGAACATATCAAACATATTTGTAACCTAAATCATATTCAATCTATGTTCAAGCCATGTATGATTATTTATTTTGGTGTAGACTGTAATTTTTTGAATCATTTGAAAATTAAAATTTGATTTGCTTTGAACTGGACTTCTTATTTACAGGCATTAAATCCATTCATGATTTATCAAGATGTTAGCATAATTGGAACCGATGACTTTTCTTGGGTGATAGGTGAAATACTATCAAACCTTTTGGATAAATTTGGTAGCACGTCAATGTAATTGATAAAGCGAGAAGATCACCAATGTACATAGATGAAACGTGTGTTTTATCACGTTTCATGAAGACAATATTATGGTTTTTAGCTCCATGCTATACAAACAAGAGTGAGTTGACTTTTGGTCTGTGAATCAAGGCTGCATGTGTTTTTCACATAAATAGATCTTGAATTTTTCTATCGAGGCCCGTATTCCTTGAACCGTTTGTGAAGTAAGTTGTTGAGTTAAGGCATTGGTTACCTGAAGGATTCTGTCTTGAGAACTCAATTATAGGCTGTCTCAGTCCGGGCAGTTTAAACCTACATAATTGTTTTTTTCAGGATTTGAATCTAGTAGGGAAAGCTGGTGGTTTTTGATTCAATCAACTGGCAGAATTTTTTTATATATATTTTTTATTTAAAGTCGGGAGTGGTTTAACTGGACCTTGAGGAGCAGGCCAAGGTACTCTTTTTAAGGTAAAGTAAGATAATAGTTAATTGTACATTTTTTTATTTTTCAGATCCATAATTCTAAATAATAATTTTTGTTTTTATTAACAAAAAAACTGAACGACCACAGATCAGCTAAGCGAGTAGCCCTTAAACTATTATCTGATTATTATAATCAGAAATTTTGATTGTTCAAAACACAATGCATCGTGAAAATGGATGCTCACCGTAGATTTGTAGAGCTTTGTTTCCTCTTCAATTGATGTATTATTTCACTACTTCATGTTTTCTTCTATTGTTATAGCCGATTCAATATGGGGGTGAAATTTTCAACTCTGCAACAAGTGTCAACTTAGCAGTTCCACACCTTCAATAGACGGGCTAGAGATGTGTATTTTGGCTATGTTTACCTCTAAACTAGTCTTCATTAAGCTACAAAGTCAAAAATTGTGTACCAGATGTTCCAGACTCACATTTCATTGTCAAGTGATCAATTGTTACAAAATTAAAATTTCACCCCCAACATTGAATCTGCTATAACAATAGAAGGAAAACATGAAGTAGTGAAATAATACATCAAATTGAAGAGGAAACAAAGCTCTACAAATCTACGGTGAGAATTAATTTTCACAATGCATTGTTGGAGAGTTGTAAGCCCTCGCCGAAACATAAAAAAATAGGATTAAAAGCTGTTATTTTAACAATTTTACACTTTTAAGAGCGTATATCTCGAAAACTGTTGGAGATATCACAAATCACCACAGAACAAATATAGTAGAGAATTTATTAAACTTCATTTCTGAATAGTCAGTAATGTCGGTTGAACGCATTCTTCTCAAGATATGAGCGTGTAAGCAAAACATTGAGAAATGCAACTATCATGCCATTAGCACAAGGGGTGGGGATGGGGACTTTTGATATGTTTACCCCCTAACTGGTCCCTACAAAGCTGCAAAGTAAAAAATTGTGTTCAAAAAATTCTCTCCAAATTCCTTTGTCAATTGGTCGAGGCTTAAGAGTCAACTCAACTTTATCCATTGGCAATTAATATTCCTTGTTGACAGTTATCAAATTAGCAGTGATCATGTTATTTTTGCTTGATGCAATTGAAAATAGAATTCTAAATCAGGTTTATTTGGAATTGGTTGACTCTGGTATCCATGGATCTCTTACTTATTTTGGAATTTCTGGCATAGCCTATCGCATAAGCTGGTTTACACCAAAGGCGCAAATACATAGATCCACTACACCTGAAAATAAATCTTTCTCTAAACGCAGAGTAGTTATTGACAAAATTTTGATAGCTTAATCCTTATGGATTCTATTAGATTGAACGGAACTAGACCAACACATATGTTCATCAAATGGTTCAACACATTTTGTTCATAACTATGGTGTAAATACAGCTTTACTCTTCATTTCACTTATTCAAAAGTGTAAAAGCAGCCAATCCACTCATTCTTTCTTCCATGGAAGTCCATTTATATATATAAGAGTCTATTCATAATAATTAGCCTAACATTTAATGTGGCTGATTTCTCATGTCCTAAACTTTACTACCATTTAATATTAAAGTGGGAATTTTTAAGTGGACATTTTAATGTTAATTTGAATAATTCTGAATAGAGTTTATTCAATCACTTTAATTATTGACTATACCATTATATGATTTCTTTCTCTAATCTTAGCTTGAAACCAAAAGCTTAGGGATGAAAATTTGAATGTAAATTAACATGTAGCTCAATTTAATTTCTATCTAAATTGAGAACTTTTTCGGGAATTTGTTTGTTTGTTGGATTTTGTATTGTCCATTTGTATTGTACATGTTAGTGAAGGTTAATCACAGCATGATTTTGTTTGTTCAATTCAACAAGTTATCGTTTGTTTGTGAGTTGTTGGAAGAACATTATCTAATCATATAGTTTTGTCTTCAGCAGTAACTTATCTTGTGAATTGATAATCAAAGTTTAACTTTGATAACTTACTAGTTGTGATTCTTCCTTCCATTTAGTTTTGAACTCATTCTTGTTTTATTGTCTGTTGTTTGTATTGTCGGGGCTGAATTGTTTTGTGTATGAGTTCAAGATGGAGGAAAAATTACAGAAACAAATCAGGTTGCATCGCGCTAAACTGGAACAATTGTATGCCAGATTGCAAAGAATTATGAACTGTCTAAAAATGTCTCTGATCCAAAGGTTGCTGAGCAATTTTATGTTGTATCCTCGGGTGTCTCAGACCATTTCGGATTATGAAAAGACAGAATTAGTGGTTAATGAGTTGGAACTTGAGTTGAATAAAGACCATGTTGTAGCATTCAACGACTCACATCTAGATCTGTTTCAGTATATTGAAGTAGCGGCTAACACTCTCAAACAGAGAGAGGCGACTGATGCTATTGCTCAATCTTCGGCAGCTTCAGCAGTAGTGCACAGCGGTCGTGTCCGAGTCGGTACTGCCCAAAATCGACCTTCCGAAATTTGATGGGAACCAGACTCAATGGTGGTGTTTTATGAACTATTTAAGGCATTGGTACATGACAACAAGAGTTTGAACGATCAGCAGAAGGTCCAATATCTTGTAAGTAGACTTACTGGACAAGCAGCAAATATTTGTCGTCATTTGCCACCATTGGCTAACAATTATCAAATAATTTGGCAGGCATTATTGACCCGCTATAACGATCCACAGGTGCAAGTCGATGCCTATTTCAAACAAATTTTTGAATTTCGTCCATAAAATCAGAATCAAAGGCAGGTTGTATTGCGATTTGGATGGGTTTTGCAGTTCAATCAATGCAGTGAAGAGATTGCGACTCACTGATTTGTCAGACTCAATATTCCTCTATCATGGCTTGAGATTGCTGGATCCAAGTTCTCGTAGAAATTTTGAATCGGCCGTCTGTGACAAGGCTATGCCAACTTATACCGATTATGTCAAATTCATTGAAAAGCAAATTAAGACTCTTCCTTGATGAGAAACAGACTGAATCGTTTAATATGAGGCACAAAAAGGATATAAATCAAAGGTGTTTGTGGTTCAATCTAATGATTCATCTAACGATGCATCTAGTAAAAAACCAATTGTCTGAAGTGCTCAAAACGGGTCATCGGTAGTAGATTGTGCAAGTTTCTTGAAAATGACTCCTTGGGATCGTTATTGTTTGATTAAAGGAAAGTTTTGTTGTTTTCGTTGTCTTGATGTGGATCATTTGAGTAGAGATTGTCGTAGTAAAACTCAGTGTGCTCAATGTCGAGAATCTCATCATTCTTTATTGCACTTTTCCAGATCAAGTTCCAATGAAGGTGTTGCGTCCTCGTCGAACTCCAAGGCAGGTGGCACATCACCTATTAGTTGTTGTTCTACATCCAACGATGTAGAAATTCGACCGTTGTGTTGTGACCATCACTGCACATGTTCGAGATTGTAATGATCAGCTTTGTGATGTTCGTTTCTTGGTTGACACGGGAGTCAGTGTCATTTTGTTACAGCAAATGTGTTGCGTTTGAGACTACCATTCCAGCCCATGAAAACCGTTGTTCGTGGATTCGGTGGTGGTACTAGTGAAGTTCGAGGTCGTACTTGTGTGTCGATTCAGTCGAAGTTGGATCCTACCGTTAAGTTTTCGATGGATGCCACAGTGGTAGATAAAGTCATCAACAAGTTGCCTTCTTGTGAAATCAACAGATCCAAACTTCATCATCTTGAAAATCTCACACTGGCTGACGACAAATTCTACCTTCCTAGTAGAATAGATGGCATCATTGGTGTGGAGTTAGTTCCTCACTTGCTACGTGGGAGTCCTAGTATAGGTGAATCGCACGAATTGATGACTGTTAATAGTGTCTTTGGTCACATTCTGATGGGGAGAGCACCGATTCTCACTTCAACAAAGAATGTGTTGAATTGTTTACAGCCATCTGTAGTCCATTCGTTAGTAGTCCATCGTGGATAGTTTTGTGGAACGTTTTTGGGAGTTGGAATCGTGCCCTGCACCAAGCTGTCAACTGAAACCGGAAGAGTTGGAGTGTGAGGTAAATTTTCGGAAGTCTGTACATCGTGTGAATTCTGGTCGTTTTGTTGTTGCCTTGTCATTTGCGGAGCCGCCCAGCAGCTTGGGAGATTCGTATGCTGTCGCCGACCCAGACTGCTGACTTTGGAGAGACGACTAGAGCATGACAGCTATACTTATGTCATATCATGAAATATTGATCGATTACCTACGTCAGGGTCACATGTCGTTTAGCAGATCAGACAGACCGAGGTGGTTACTACATACCGCATCACACCATCGTGAAAGCAAGCAGCACTACCACGCCCATCCGAGTTGTATTTGATGCTGGTTCCAGAACATCATCGGGTTTGTCATTGAACCAGGTTCTTCATGCTGGTCCCAAATGGCAGACTGACATTTTTGTTTTGTTACTTAATTTTCGTTTGTTCCCAATCGCACTAACTGCCGACATTAAACAAATGTATCGACAGATATTAGTGGAGGATTCCTGCCATCATTATCAGCGTGTTTGTGGAGATTTTCGCCGGAGGATCCGATCGAAATTTATCAGCTCAATTGTGTTGTTTTTGGTGTTTCAAGCTCTCCATATTTGGCGCTTTGCACCGTCCACCAGCTTGTAGAGGAGGATGGAAATCGTTTTCCAGCAGCCAAGGCGAGAATACCAGAGACATGTTCATGGACGACTTAGTCACATCTGTCGCACAGAGTCAGAGGCCGCGGAGCTGTATCGTCAGTCCAATCAGCTGTTTGAGGGAGGAGGTTTTTCGCTCACAAAGTGGACTTCAAATTCACCATCAATGTTGGAGAAATTCTCGAGGAAGAGAAATCGTTTTCGTACAAGGATTTCGAAGCAGACAACTCCTTGGCTATCTTGGGATTGAATTGGCAACCTAGTACTGATCTGTTTCAGTTTCAGTCAAGAGTGGTGAGGTCGTTGCTACTAAGCGTTCTATTCTGTCAGTGATGGATCGTATCTATGATCCACTTGGTCTCTTGTCACCGTTTACATTATTTCTCAAATGTCTTGTCCAGAACTGGGAAATTAGGAGTGGATTGGGACGAGAAGCCGCCTGAGTCTATATGCACTCTTTGGGAGAATTGTCAAAAAGAGTTGCCTCTATTATTGAAATTTTCTGTTCCACGTCACGTTGGTTGTTTCAGGATTCTCACATCAGTTTGATTGGTTTTTGTGACGCATCATTGTCTGGTTATGGCAGTTATCTATGTGAAGTCGCAGAAGGAGAGCGAGGAGTCAAGAGTTGTATTATTGTGTTCAAAGTCCAAGGTAGCACCATCTAAAGTTGTTTCAATACCTCGTTTGGAGTTGTGTGTGGCACTCTTGTTGGCAGAACTCATGAATTCAGTAGTCACTATTATTAGTGAACGTTGTCATGTGTCTCGTATTGTCGAACTCTCTGATTCGACAGTCACCTTGTGTTGGATTAATGCTCCATCTGCGAAATGGCAAACTTTTGTTGGTAATCGCGTCGCAAAAATACAGGATTCTTGTATACAGGAGTGGATGCATGTTGCCGGAATTGAAAATCCCGCTGATTGTTTGTCTAGAGGTTATCACCAGTTGAGCTTGTGAACTTTCCGTTGTGGCTCTCAGGTCCATCATGGATAGCAGAGGACGAATCCGATTGGCCCGTCCGAACTCAAATGGAAGAGATAGTGGATCCACCAGAGGCGAAAAAACCGTCAGTGTTGACAGTCACAAAATCTCCTGATTGTAACAGCAATGCAGTATATTCATTGATTGGTCGTTGTTCGGATTATGGTCGTCTTTTGAGAATTGTAACTCTTGTTCTCAAATCTTACGAATCTTACCCCAATCAGAAGAATCAGATTTCGATGTTGCTGAGAGGTATCTATGTAAAGTGGTACAGAAGATACATTTTTCATCTGAATTTGTGCAATTGGAGAAGGGAGAAGATTGTTCTATGCGCCTACGTTGCCTGTCTCCATTCATTGATAAAGGTGTGATTCGCGTCAGTGGTCGTTTGTCTCATGCTGGACTGGAATTTGAGACTTGTCATCAGATGATCTTACCAAAATCTGACGCTTTCGTATCAATGTTGATTGATTATCATCACAAGAAGAACTGTCATGCTGGACCTTCGTTATTGTTGTCCTTGATCAGACAGAAATTCTGGATACTGTCTGCTCGCTCTATTATTCGTATTTGTGTTTTTAAGTGTCATCGTTGTTTCCGTGTTCGACCTAGTAAATGAAATTATAACCACTCCCACTCAATAGTTGTGGTGATTGTTGCATTTTTTCTTTTGTGTTGTTTTTTGGTGTTGGTGTTTTGTTCTTTTTGTCATGTCTTATTTTTCCCTTCCTTGTTTTTCAGTTTTTGTGACTTGGCTGAAAAATAGTTTTTCAGAGGCGGGGGTATGGTTGGCCAGAGCATTCGAACGGTAGTGCCAAATGCCAGACTGGTTCTGCGAATAGCAGGCTTGTGTTTGCGCACGCGCAAACCGTCCTGCTTGCTTGGTATTCTGGATGTTTTTAGTGAGTCATTCTTGTTCAGTCGTTCAGTTTGTCTAATTGTCTTGTCTTGTCACCCCGTTGTTGTGCAAGATCAAATTTGTATCTTGTCATGTAATTTCGATTGGAAATTTTTGTAAATAATTGCTTGAGTGTCGTGTGTTGTGATTATGAATATAACTTGATAGCAAATATTGGTGTAATCGATATGCGAACTTAACGTTTTACTGTGAATTTATCAGCTAGGTACACTAAAAATGTTGAATGAATCACTGTGATAAAGTTCTTTTTCTGAATAAACACATAATTCTAAACAATATAAAGGTTAAATAAAAAGTTCAAAACTGTTTTAAAATGAAGTTTTATTGGGAATAATAGATATAATAATTGTAAATTTGTATTCTTTATTAGTTGGCAATGGATGACGTGTATATGTAGTGCTTTGGAACTTTGGGTGCTTCTCTCTCATTGTTGTAAGGTTTGGGCTTATGGAAGAAGTGTTTATCTCCTGTTGAAAATTTTCTAAATAATTGAAGTTTAGGATGTTTTGGTTGAGATCTGAATGTTTTTATAAAGTCTGTTGATGTTATTGAACATATGTGAAATGTAGATTTCAATTTTTCTTTCCAATTTGTGTTAAATATTTCGTTTAATTTTGAAATCCATAAGCCTGCCTTAAAACCCATAAATAAAAGATAAGTAGGTAGTTTTAGTTTGTAAGTTTTATATTTTTTGATCTTGATTTGAAACAATAATTTCTGAGCTTTGAGAAAGCTTTTGAATCTATTTTGATGAACATATCAAACATATTTGTAACCTAAATAATATTCAATCTATGTTCAAGCCATGTATGATTATTTATTTTGGTGTAGACTGTAATTTTTTGAATCATTTGAAAATTAAAATTTGATTTGCTCTGAACTGGACTTCTTATTTACAGGCATTAAATCCATTCATGATTTATCAGATGTTAGCATAATTGGAACCGATGACTTTTCTTGGGTGATAGGTGAAATACTATCAAACCTTTTGGATAAATTTGATAGCACGTCAATGTAATTGATAAAGCGAGAAGATCACCAATGTACATAGATGAAACGTGTGTTTTATCACGTTTCATGAAGACAATATTATGGTTTTTAGCTCCATGCTATACAAACAAGAGTGAGTTGACTTTTGGTCTGTGAATCAAGCTGCATGTGTTTTTCACATAAATAGATCTTGAATTTTTCTATCGAGGCCCGTATTCCTTGAACCGTTTGTGAAGTAAGTTGTTGAGTTAAGGCATTGGTTACCTGAAGGATTCTGTCTTGAGAACTCAATTATAGGCTGTCTCAGTCCGGGCAGTTTAAACCTACATAATTGTTTTTTTTCAGGATTTGAATCTAGTAGGAAAGCTGGTGGTTTTTGATTCAATCAACTGGCAGAATTTTTTATATATATTTTTTATTTAAAGTCGGGAGTGGTTTAACTGGACCTTGAGGAGCAGGCCAAGGCACTCTTTTTAAGGTAAAGTAAGATAATAGTTAATTGTACATTTTTTTATTTTTCAGATCCATAATTCTAAATAATAATTTTTGTTTTTATTAACAAAAAAACTGAACGACCACAGATCAGCTAAGCGAGTAGCCCTTAAATTATTATCTGATTATTATAATCAGAAATTTTGATTGTTCAAAACACAATGCATCGTGAAAATGAATGCTCACCGTAGATTTGTAGAGCTTTGTTTCCTCTTCAATTGATGTATTATTTCACTACTTCATGTTTTCTTCTATTGTTATAGCCAATTCAATATGGGGGTGAAATTTTCAACTCTGCAACAAGTGTCAACTTAGCAGTTCCACACCTTCAATAGACGGGCTAGAGATGTGTATTTTGGCTATGTTTACCTCTAAACTAGTCTTCATTAAGCTACAAAGTCAAAAATTGTGTACCAGATGTTCCAGACTCACATTTCATTGTCAAGTGATCAATTGTTACAAAATTAAAATTTCACCCCCCACATTGAATCTGCTATAACAATAGAAGGAAAACATGAAGTAGTGAAATAATACATCAAATTGAAGAGGAAACAAAGCTCTACAAATCTACGGTGAGAATTCATTTTCACAATGCATTGTTGGAGAGTTGTAAGCCCTCGCCGAAACATAAAAAAATAGGATTAAAAGCTGTTATTTTAACAATTTTACACTTTTAAGAGCGTATATCTCGAAAACTGTTGGAGATATCACAAATCACCACAGAACAAATATTGTGGAGAATTTATTAAACTTCATTTCTGAATAGTCAGTAATGTCGGTTGAACGCATTCTTCTCAAGATATGAGCGTGTAAGCAAAACATTGAGAAATGCAACTATCATGCCATTAGCACAAGGGGTGGGGATGGGGACTTTTGATATGTTTACCCCCTAACTGGTCCCTACAAAGCTGCAAAGTAAAAAATTGTGTTCAAAAAATTCTCTCCAAATTCCTTTGTCAATTGGTCGAGGCTTAAGAGTCAACTCGACTTTATCCATTGGCAATTAATATTCCTTGTTGACAGTTATCAAATTAGCAGTGATCATGTTATTTTTGCTTGATGCAATTGAAAATAGAATTCTAAATCAGGTTTATTTGGAATTGGTTGACTCTGGTATCCATGGATCTCTTACTTATTTTGGAATCGCGTAAGCTGGTTTACACCAAAGGCGCAAATACATAGATCCACTACACCTGAAAATAAATCTTTCTCTAAACGCAGAGTAGTTATTGACAAAATTTTGATAGCTTAATCCTTATGGATTCTATTAGATTGAACGGAACTAGACCAACACATATGTTCATCAAATGGTTCAACACATTTTGTTCATAACTATGGTGTAAATACAGCTTTACTCTTCATTTCACTTATTCAAAAGTGTAAAAGCAGCCAATCCACTCATTCTTTCTTCCATGGAAGTCCATTTATATATATAAGAGTCTATTCATAATAATTAGCCTAACATTTAATGTGGCTGATTTCTCATGTCCTAAACTTTACTACCATTTAATATTAAAGTGGGAATTTTCAAGTGGACATTTTAATGTTAATTTGAATAATTCTGAATAGAGTTTATTCAATCACTTTAATTATTGACTATACCATTATATGATTTCTTTCTCTAATCTTAGCTTGAAACCAAAAGCTTAGGGATGAAAATTTGAATGTAAATTAACATGTAGCTCAATTTAATTTCTATCTAAATTGAGAACTTTTTACTTGTGTTTTTACTTTTTAAAGTATTTACTTGTGATTCATTGATATAAATATCAATAGGTTTGTCTTGTGTCATGTAATGACATCAATATTGGGGACCGAGCTTAGCTCTGGAGTACAAAAGCATAAAAAATTTATTATGAAAGAAGAAATTATAATATCATTCATAGTTCATACAGAAATTTTCTATCTAATCACAGTAAATTCAGATTAATTCCCAGAGGAATGCAAACATTTCCCTCACAAAGGCCTGGTTGCACAAAAGCCGGTTGAATTTTGATCCTGATTAATTTCACGGGAACCAAATCAGAGAAGACCATTTCAAAAAGATGGATCTACTGGAATTTATCAGGATTGAAGATAATCCGGCTTTTTTGCAACCGGCACTAAGTACCTGATTGAATGATTACAAAAGTTCAACAGCTGAGTCATAATGTTGACACAGTCCCACACACATGAACTCGCTCACTCACTTCCATCATCAACAGACGATGGAATAATTATTATCAGCTGTTTTTCCAAGGATGAATAATAATTATCCTTTCAATGTCCTTCAGCGAGTTTTCCCAGTGATGAGACCTAGTGCAATCGAATTTTCATATTATAAACCTACTATGCTCTAAATTTCGTGAGAATCGTTAGAGCTGTTTTCGAGATCCGGTGAAATACAAACATATAAACATCTAAACATCCAAACATATAAACAGAAATTGCTCGTTTAATAGTATAGGATGAAAGGAAATAGTACCAGCTGATGGAATATTATGGTTTTTTCTATATAGTTTTTAGCTGATTTTGAAACATGAAAATATCAGGTCCAGTAGCTCAAAAGCCTGTTCAATTTCAATCATGTTTAAATTCCATGAGAACTAATCACAGCAGGGGTTTTTTTAATAGAAGGCTTCTCTGATTGGTTCTCGTGGTATTTAGTCCGGGTTAAGAATATTAAGAGACAGGACAACTGGCTCTCTCAAGGCCATGGCTGCGTGTAAACATAGAGCAACTACAGAGGAACCAATACAACAGAAGCTGAAGAAATTAGTCGCATTTCTATCACCCCACAATAAACATCAATTCAACTACTATATGTTTAGAAAGATAGATTTTAAATTTATTTTGCTATCATCCGATCATTTTCTGTACCTATTCTTCCAGATGTTCCATGAATACTGCAATGTTTTAAAATAAGATCGCTAAATTTGGTAACTCAACTACAGCTATTATAATCTTTTTCGCCCCACTTGGATGTAATGAGCTGGTTTATGTGCGTCATATGGAGGCCGAAAGTGATTGTTTTCTGACCAGGCCGGTAAAATTTTTACGGCCCTAGGGCTGTAAAATAACCTTGAAGTCAGCTGATTCTGATTTGATGTGAACGTGTTTACAAAATAGTTTATGAAACGAATCAGTTTATGCTTCTAGAATTGAATAAAGTTTTTGCAATAAGATACTATCATTTTATTTATTGACTATACCATTATATGATTTCTTTCTCTAATCTTAGCTTGAAACCAAAAGCTTAGGGATGAAAATTTGAATGTAAATTAACATGTAGCTCAATTTAATTTCTATCTAAATTGAGAACTTTTTACTTGTGTTTTTACTTTTTAAAGTATTTACTTGTGATTCATTGATATAAATATCAATAGGTTTGTCTTGTGTCATGTAATGACATCAATATTGGGGACCGAGCTTAGCTCTGGAGTACAAAAGCATAAAAAATTTATTACAAAAGAAGAAATTATAATATCATTCATAGTTCATACAGAAATTTTCTATCTAATCACAGTAAATTCAGATTAATTCCCAGAGGAATGCAAACATTTCCCTCACAAAGGCCTGGTTGCACAAAAGCCGGTTGAATTTTGATCCTGATTAATTTCACGGGAACCAAATCAGAGAAGACCATTTCAAAAAGATGGATCTACTGGAATTTATCAGGATTGAAGATAATCCGGCTTTTTTGCAACCGGCACTAAGTACCTGATTGAATGATTACAAAAGTTCAACAGCTGAGTCATAATGTTGACACAGTCCCACACACATGAACTCGCTCACTCACTTCCATCATCAACAGACGATGGAATAATTATTATCAGCTGTTTTTCCAAGGATGAATAATAATTATCCTTTCAATGTCCTTCAGCGAGTTTTCCCAGTGATGAGACCTAGTGCAATCGAATTTTCATATTATAAACCTACTATGCTCTAAATTTCGTGAGAGTCGTTAGAGCTGTTTTCGAGATCCGGTGAAATACAAACATATAAACATATAAACATCTAAACATCTAAACATCCAAACATATAAACAGAAATTGCTCGTTTAATAGTATAGGATGAAAGGAAATAGTAACAGCTGATGGAATATTATGGTTTTTTTCTATATAGTTTTTAGCTGATTTTGAAACATGAAAATATCAGGTCCAGTAGCTCAAAAGCCTGTTCAATTTCAATCATGTTAAAATTCCATGAGAACTAATCACAGCAGGGGTTTTTTTAATAGAAGGCTTCTCTGATTGGTTCTCGTGGTATTTAGTCCGGGTTAAGAATATTAAGAGACAGGACAACTGACTCTCTCAAGGCCATGGCTGCGTGTAAACATAGAGCAACTACAGAGGAACCAATACAACAGAAGCTGAAGAAATTAGTCGCATATCACCCCACAATAAACATCAATTCAACTACTATATGTTTAGAAAGATAGATTTTAAATTTATTTTGCTATCATCCGGTCATTTTCTGTACTTATTCTTCCAGATGTTTCATGAATACTGCAATGTTTTAAAATGAGATCGCTAAATTTGGTAACTCAACTACAGCTATTATAATCTTTTTCACTTGCTCAAACTTTCTTTCTCACGTTTTCAACAGAGTATGGAAACTTTTTTTGATCAGCTGCTACTTGAGGGACCAATAATCCTTTCTGAGAGAGCTTCAGCGATTTTTCCCAGAATTGAGACCTGTTCCAAAATAATTTTTTTATCGCAAACATAGGCCTACTCTATTCCTGATTTAATAAAATAATGTTAGAGGCGTTTTTGAGATCCGTCAGACATACATACTACATTTATCCGCAAACACACATATTTAAACAGATATTGTTTGCTTAGTATAATTGACTTCCATGATTATGATTCCATTTTAATAAGAGCTTATTTCACATGATAATAATGGGTATAAAAAGCGAAAATTTCAAACATAATTGAAATCAAAACTAATAACAGCTGGCATAAAGAGCAAAAATGGCAATCATAATTTTGAAATCGAAACTGTAGCTATCATCTTATCTCCATCTGATCTAATGTAAACAAATTATAGTAAGATTCACATCAATGTGTCAGCATTATTTGAATGGGGAGCATTGATGCTATTAATGAGGTACCGTATACTGACAGTTTCAAGTGAATATCAACAAACTGTTATGCATATTCTCCAATATTTTTATCGAAAGCTACCTTCTATTTTATTTGCTAACACAACTAATGTTTGTGAATAATATTGATTCATGGGAAAAGCGCCTTACTTCTATGGAAGATATTTTTACATTAGGAAAAGCAACAACAGCTATTTGACCGTTTTAATAAAAAATAACCCCTTTCTTTCGTCAAGTTAAATTCTGGCCGAATTTCCTCATTCTTTGCACACAGATTCCACAACAGACACTTCTGAAGTTTTGAAAATACCCTCCATTCATCATACTGAATAATTAAAATTTCATCGAAATAGTTTAAGCTGTTCACACAATCTGTCAGATATACAAACAAAATTAGTCTTGATAGAATAGGATCAAAATTGATAGATCTCCCGTCATAAAAGTTTGTTTTATGAGACATAAAAATTATCTATACTCCCAGGAATAGAAGTAAAAATATTTATTCTTATATTTATATTCTAATATTTATAAATCTGATTAACCTTTTTTAAATTATTCAACACGACATGTTTCGGCTATAAATAATGCTATTATCAAGTGATTTGGAAATAAAAAATAATAGTATAATATTCTCAGGGAAAGCTCTGATTGAAGTAGCAGTGCCCAATCAATTTTCCCGCAATGAATGCATTTCAATCTTCAACTTGGTGCCAACTTAACAAAGTTAACTTAATGCCAACCTGACAAAATTTTTAATTTGGTTACCAGTTAACAACTGTTTCGAAGAGGTACACTATCTAGATTATAGTTCTATCCATATGGTATATGGTATGGACATTTCAATTATAATTGAGAGATTGGAATAAGAAGAATATACATGCTAAAAGACGAACTTTAAACCATTAAAAACCACCCTTAGAGTTGAAATATCGCCAAAAGATTTCTTAGTGAGCACCTAGGACTTATAAGGAAGCTATATTTCACGTTTTGTTGCAATCCGTCCATTAGTTTTCCAGAAATCGTGATCAGTGAGTCAGTGAGATAAGAATTTTATAAGTTGAGGTGTTTCGGTGATTAAACTGTACTGGACAGTTGGGCCAAAACTTGTGTTGGATAAGACATCGGTTTCCTTTTATATAAATCATGGGTAGTCCTGTATAAATTTATTCTAACATAACTAATTCTAATATGAGAAGGAAAAATATAATGACATTGTAATAGGAATGAGAGTAAACACGACATAAGTATTTAATACCTTAAGAAAGGTTTTTAATAACTTGAACTATACAGGTTTCAAATTGGAATGAGTTTGTTTGGAGACTTAGTAACAGTAATAACAAATTCAAAACATATGTTGTTATACTACATTCTTCCCCCCAAAGAGTTAATGAATGTAGTCATTCAAATAATTAGGAGGTCTTCTATTTCTAAAACTTCTTCTTGGATATGTATTTTGATTTTCTTGTCCAGTAGTCTGTTGTCTAGGTTGTAAGCTCTCGGCAGTAGTACTAGTTTAGTTTTCTTGGTTTTGGGTTGCTTGAGGATTATGGAAGTATTCAAGTTCAGGTTCGGAAGTTGGTAATTGAGAATTTTCATCATTTTCAGAATCGGTTTGTTCTTCATGATCTCTGTTTTCGTACTCTCCAACTGGAGCAAGATGACGTGTTGATACTGTGGTTTCTCTTCCATCAGGTAGCTTTACATGTGCATACTCAGCATTTCCATGTAGAAGTTGGACCTCTTCAACAAGTGGCTCATATTTAGATGTTCGATTGAATTTTTTTTAAATAGACAGGGCCGGAATTGAGAAGCCAAGAAGAAGCTGAAACACCATTGTTTCCAGATCTACGTGGGTGTAAGAACATACGCTCATGAGGAGTTTGATTTGTGGCTGTGCAAAGTAATGTTCTTGTTGAGCTAAGAGCATCTTCTAAAACCGACTCCCATTGATTTATTTCTAAATTAAGTGATTTTAATGCTAGCTCAATCGTTTTCCATAGAATACCATTATATCTTTCAACCTGTCCATTACCTGCTGGGTTGTAAGCAGTGGTTCTGCTAGTTGCAATTCCATGCGAGTTTAGGTAATTTTTCAAGTCTTGACTCATAAATGATGTTCCTCTGTCTGAATGTATGTAACTAGGAACCCCAAACGTAGAAAACAGGGTTTTCAGTTTTGATTCAACTGTAGATGATGACATGTCTGGACATGGGAAAGCAAAAGGGAACCGTGAAAACTCATCTACTATTACCAATAAATAACGATTTCGACTTGATGAAGGCAGAGTGCCTTTGAAATCGATATTTAGCCGTTCAAATGCAGAAGTGGCTTTAATCAGAGTCCCTTTGTGTTTGAAGAATTTGGGCTTGACAGCAGCACACACTTTGCAGGAGTTTGTTATACGTCTGATTTCATCAATTGAGTAGGGTAAGTTTTTACTCCGAACCCAGTGGTACAACCGTGTTATGCCTGGGTGGCATAGAGACTCATGTAAATCAACTAATAGATTTTCCTGATTTTGGATTGGAGAACATACTCTAGACAGAGCATCAGCAGCCATATTATCTTTGCCAGGTCTATATACAATATCGTAATGAAAACAAGACAGTTCCAGTTTCCACCTCATTATCTTTTCATTTTTCACTTTACCATGACGGTTGTTATCAAACATAAAAGCTACCGACCTCTGATCAGTAATTAGCTTGAAATGTTTGCCAACCAAGTAGTGACGCCATTTTCGCAGTGCTTCTACAATGGCTTGTGCTTCTTTCTCAACACTTGAATGTCCTTGTTCTGCTGGTGAAAGTATCCTTGAGAAGAATGCAACTGGACGGTTTGATTGAGTCAAAGTAGCAGCAATGGTGCTCTCAGATGCATCAGTTTCCACAATGAATTGTGCTAGAAATAGAAGACCTCCTAATTATTTGAATGACAACATTCATTAACTCTTTGGGGGGAAGAATGTAGTATAACAACATATGTTTTGAATTTGTTATTACTGTTACTAAGTCTCCAAACAAACTCATTCCAATTCGAAACCTGTATAGTTCAAGTTATTAAAATTGTAATAGGAATGAGAGTAAACACGACATAAGTATTTAATACCTTAAGAAAGGTTTTTAATAACTTGAACTATACATGTTTCGAATTGGAATGAGTTTGTTTGGAGACTTAGTAACGGTAATAACAAATTCAAAACATATGTTGTTATACTACAGACTTGAAAGCATTTTGGCTAACTGAGAAATATGTAATGGGCAACACTTCAAGCATATTACAGAGCTCGAACATGACAAACACTAAAATCTTATAATACTAATTATAAAGAAACACCATACCAAAAATCCAGAATTATCGTTAATGCATGAAAAATCATACAATGTGCTCGGGAGGTTATGTTGAAAGACATCTTATAAATTAGGAATTACAAAAAAATTACCAAGATAAAAACAAGAACTCATAGCATATTTTGCTTTCACTGAGTTTACATCTACTACAAAATTAATATAAGTTTCAAGAAGTTGGCAGGAATAAAACTTTAAAATAAATTTATCAAAGGAAATTATTACGAGCACATTTTAAGAGACCAGCTCATGGAAGAAGCTAAAAGCAAGTCCTCAAAATGGAAAACGGATATGCAAAACCATTAGCTTTGCATTGCCAACTGCACCAAATAAAACACAAATTTAAGAGTTTAATTAATTTAGGTTAGTTCTAAGTCATTGCTGTATATAATTTTAAGATTTGATAATAAATTTATATTTCTCAAATGTATTTTAATAATTTATTAAACTAAAATGGATCTTTTCCAAATAACTAATGAATGGATATCAAATATTGATGTTTGAAGAAAAGATCGATGTTCGATATTTTGTGTTTGATTAAAATTGATCTACAATAACAGCACCCAATTTGAAATTCTAAAATGTCAAAGTATTGTAATATTACAAAGTATATAGAAGATTACCGAGCGTCCACAAAACTAGCTCTAAAATCAATTTCCCTCATTAGTCACGAAATACATCGTAACAAATCTTAATTGTCAAGTTAATATGTACAGGGTCTGTATAATAAGTAACCGGACTGACCTCAGGAACCTTGGCCAACTGCTCGGTGACGAGTTGGGTTGCCGACTTCCACGGAGCATTCAGGGATTGGAAAATCCAGTATTAGCGTGTTATCGACTCCAATGGGGACTACTTTGAAGATTTCTGAAGAAAAATTGTACATATTTTGCCAATAAAAAATTTCCTGAGGTCAGTCCGGTTACTTATTATACAGACTCTGTATATTGTTATGGGTTTATCTCTTTCCTGTATAGGGCTACTTGTAATATAAATATAAAGAAAATAAAAATCTCAGTACCCTTTTTTTAAAATATTTTATCACAACATGTTTCGGTCATTTATGCCATTTTCAAGTGATATGAATTAAATAAATACTACTGGAAGATTCTTATTTTGATCATAAATTTAGTATTTATTTATTTAATTCATATCACTTGAAAATGGCATAAATGACCGAAACATGTTGTGATAAAATATTTTAAAAAAAGGGTACTGAGATTTTTACTTTCTTTATATTTATGTTATGGGTTTCTATACTAATAAAACACGAGGCGATTTATACCGATTAGAAATATTACTTGTAATACTATAGGTAACACACGGAGGTAGACTACAAAAAACTGATAACTACCGTACCTAATAAATTACACAGAATTATCACAAGTGTTACTTCAGTCAGTATTTAGTACAAGTAACGGTATAAAGAATAACTGTCACTAAGATTAATAACTGTATAAATAACTACAAAAGTCTATTATCACTTTATCACTTGTGTCACGATTCGGAGTATACAACGATTCTCACTCTGGCTTCTCAACTCAACTGCAGACTGCAGCACGCGCCATTTATACAGGCAACAGAACTCTCGAGGAGGATCTGGAGGTGTCGAACACGCCCGACCAATCTGGAGTGGTTCAAATCCTACCTTAGCAAACATCAGCAGAGAACAAAGTTGGAAGTCACATGAGTGCAGAAGGATCCTAGGAATTTGGAATTCCTCAAGGAACAGTTTTGGGCCCAATTTTATATCTTATATTTGCAAATGAGTTGTGCTCCATTCGAATCAGAGGTAGGGTAATAGCATTAGCAGATGACACGGCCCTGCTTTTCCAGGGTAGAAACTGGGATGAGGTATTTCAAACAGCAGAAACAGAACACTCCAGGGTCACCACATGGATGGGGAACAACCTATCAACATTAAATGCAGGGAAAACAAATTTCTTAACCTTTCCTATAACTGATAGCACCAAACCATCAATGAAGCTCCATTATTGTAAAGGGGAGATTCGAAACTGTGATTGTCCTCTCATTAAGCGCTCTGATAAGTGATAATGTTAAATATCTAGGTATAGGTAGATGATTGATTGAAATGGGATGAGCATAATTATATCGTACACAACTAAGAAAATAAGAAAGCTCATTTATAAGATCTACCAGCTTCTGGTATTGAAGAATTGGTTATATGATACTTGCTTTTACCAGACCGAGGAGCTCATTGTAAATAGGATATAGGATGAACTACTGTCTTCTTTTTATTCTACCTTTTATAACTAACAAACCTTTATAACTAAAATTACTAATTTTATTATTTATACATGTTTTAGAAAAGAATATTATGATCACCCCGACACATATTATTATAGTGGGGTATCATACTTAGAACTAAGTTTAGTATTAGCAATTTTGTATGTATAATATAACAATAATGCATATGTTTTGCCAATAAACTCCTCTGGTTGCAAATTCATTGACAATCAGAGAAATCATTATTATTATTAACCACAGTGATTGCAGTTTACCAGAAGGTTCCGGAACGCGCTTGTCATTGGTCGACGGCTCCCTGCACCAAGACTTAAACTCACGGAAATGATCTAGAAGCCCCCTGTCCACGTCATGTCGATTACCGGTACCAGAAGGTTCTAGGAAGCGTTTGCCATTGGTCGACAGCTCTGTCGACCGGAACACGCTGGAAGTTTCCAGAAACTCCTCGCCTATGCCGCTCCTCTAAAGGCCTATTCCATAACAATGTTTTTCCGCGCTAGATGCCCATTTGAGTAAAACTACCACCAACCGGTGTTTTCCAGGATAACTAATCATTATATGTGTTATTTCTGTTCTCAATACCCGGAAGTTCTGTAGTCCTTCGTGATGGAAAAATGAATTTGGTCTCAAATTGTAGACTAGGATTTTTCCTTTCACGTTTATCCAATTGAATTGAGAATAAATAGTTTTGAAATTAGGTAAGTTTAAAGAAGCTGAAGATTTTAAGAAATGTTTCCTCTCTCCAGAGTTTAAGACATCTTTCAATTGAACGGAGTGGAAGAAGTCAAATTTGAGACTACATGCCTTTGAGGGCCCCATCCACTTACAGATTTGGCTAGATTTTACAGTATTTATTCTAAATACTAAATTTGCAATCAATATCTCATTCGAAAGGTCGGTTTGTTTATGCTCTAGAGCAGGTATTGGTTTTGCTCAATTTCATACTTCTTGAGAATTTTGTTAATAATAATAACAATAAAACTATTATTATTATTAAATCATGAGTTTATTATTTTTCCTGATGTTTCAGATTGTTTTTTTAAAACAATTATTTCTCCTGTGATGTATCTTCCTTATAGATTTATTACATATTTAATTCAATATACAAAAGTGTTATCAGGGGCCTGTTCCATAGAGTTCAAAAGTCGAATAATACAAGATAATCACCAATAGCATATTCACTCATATTAGGCCCACATGATTCTAGGCAGTGACATCAACTATTTTTGTACTGTCAAAAAGTCCGAACTCAGAACAATTTTCGAATCATGAACATACATTTTATCACAATTAAGTAATAATATCCAAATGATAAAATAATAATGAAAAAGTTCCTATCCAACAACTATCACTAAAACACACCAAACTTCACGATATCGTGCACTGACTGCAGACTGTAGATGACTGGGGAGTATTTGCCTCTGTTTGGCAGTCTCTTCAGACTGATTAGTCCTTGTGACCTACGTGAGATCCACTCCTGGCCTTCTTTGAAGGTCCTTCCGCTGAGGAAGGGGTGGCCAAGTTGCCCCTAGGGCGCCTGGCCACCCTTGACTCAGCCTCTTGACCCACATTGCCTGAAGTTTCACCCATCTCTGGTCTCTTGGTTTTTTTTCTTTTTGCCCCTCCGAAACTCCCCAGGGTCAAAAGCCTCACCTCTCCCAAGAGGTTTTGCCTAAATGACCGCCCTTCTTTGAGCAGTGGTGAGTTTTGGCCTCTCCACTCACAAACTCGTGACCTACATGAGTTCTACTCCTGGCCTTTTTGTAGGTACTTCCGCTGAAGGAGGGGTCACCGAATTGCCTCTAGGGCACCTGTCACCCTCGACTCAGCATCCTGACTTACATTTGTGCCTGGAGTTTCACCCATCTCTGGTCTCTTAGTTTTTTCTTTTTACCCCTACGAAACTGCCCTGATGGGGCAGATCCCGTGGATTTGGACACAAGGCAACTTCTGGATTTGCCTTGGGGTCCCTTTCAGTCGCCTCCTACAACAAGCAGGGATACTGTGGCTGAATCCTGGTTTTCAACACATTCTTGAGTACGATGTTCGACTCAAAGACCCAACCCACAGGGGGCAATAAACATAATGCCGTATTTTCAAAAACGCCTTCTCTGATTGGTTCTCGTGAAATTAATTACGGTTAAAATTTGACCAGCTGTTGTGCAACCAGGCCATAATATAATAATAAATAATAAAATAAACAACAAAAAGTATAATAGAAGGAACCTGTGGCAGTCTGAAATTTTAAATTTAAAACTAATTACCTGTAGATGCAGAATATAACAATTTTATTGCTGATATATTAATATTCCCGATACATTACTGATGATGGTATTAGTTATGCACCGAAATATACAGGGTGTTTCAGAAGTAGTGTCGAGAATTTTAGGGTATTGTACCTGGATGCTAGGAGACTACAAATGTCATATTTGAAGTGTCCAAAACTCAGCGGTTATCCTTATAGCTGCCATTTTGTTTTTTTCACTTAAAAATTTTTATCTCAAGAACGAAATGTTGTATTGATCTGAAATTTGGCATGAATATTTATGCTATAAAGACTCAACTATAAAAAATAAAAAAAAATTTTCGTTGAAATTTTTCAAAATGGCGGCCATTTTAAATGTTTGATGGCGAATATCTCGAAAACCGTCCATTTTACAGAAAATTTACAAGAGACAAAAAAGTTAGCAAATTTTTTCACGATTCCAATGATACCTAATTTATCAAGATTGGTCGAAGAATAACAGAGAAATTAATTTTTTTCGTACTGCATGCATGACCACTTTTCACCATTTAAAGATCAATATTAATTTTTTTTATAATTTCATGAAAACCGTTCTTATTACAGAAATATACAAAAATAACTTTCCTCCAAATTTTATTTTACATTGAAAAATATTAATTTCACTCAAATCGGTTCACTGATACTAATGCAGCAATTGCTCAAAATGCCGTCCTTCAACTTGATTACACAGTCTGCACCTTTCAATCATGGACCGTCGAACTGCTATAAAAGCATTTTCATCATCTTGAATGGCACCTGCTGCAGCAACCACTCTTGCCACAAGGTCTTCTTCGTTTTCTACTGGCGTGCTGTAAACAAGGTCTTTCATATGGCCCCAGAAAAAAAAATCTAAAGGGTTGAGGTCAGGTGAACGTGCGGGCCACGGTACTGGTCCACCCCGCCCAATCCACCGCTGACGATAGGTCATGTTCAGAAAGTCCGTAACAACATTTCCGAAATGAGCAGGGGCACCATCATGTTGAAACCAAATATTATATCTGTTTGCAAGAGGCACATCTTCCAAAAGTTCTGGTAGTATGTCTCTTAAAAAAGTAATGTACGTGGGAGAATTCAGACGATTAGGAAGAATGTATGGTCCAATCACGCGATTACCTAAGATACCCGTCCAAACATTCAGCGAAAATCTATGCTGATAACCACGCACTTTGACCTCATGAGGATTGTCTAAGGCCCAGACGTGACTGTTGCGAGAGTTGAAGATTCCTTCTCTTGTAAAGCTGGACTCATCGGTAAATAACACATTTTCTAGAAAATTTGGTTGGATAATGTCTTGCTGAAGAAACCAACGGGCACAGTTTACTCTTGGCTCATAGTCGCGTTCAACCAATGAGTGAACTTTTTGAAAGCGGAAGGGGTGAAGTCTTTCCTTGTTTAGTACACGCCACACAGAAGAAGCACTTGAATTGATTTGCTTTGCAACTGCTCTCGTACTCGTTCTAGGATTGAAATCGAATTTCTGCAATACTTCCTCTTCAAAAGCAACATTTCGAACTGCTCGAGGCCTACCAGCAATTACCCTGTTCCGTTCAAATGAACCAACTTCTCTCAGCCGATTGTGAGTTCTTGTGAACACCTTGTCGGAAGGGAGACGGCGGTTTGGAAATGCAGCTGCATACATTCTTCTTGCTTCGGTCGCATTGCCAAGAGCTGCTCCATACATGAAGTGAATATCGGTGTACTCCAGCGAACTAAATTCCATTACAATAATTAAATATTTGTGTAGAAGCAACGTAAGAAAATATTGAAACTGGAAATTTAAGATAGAAATAAGACCTAGGAAACGTGAGACTAAGAAATAGGAAGCACTACATCTGGTTCTTTACTTTTAATGAAACAACAATACTTTTACAAGACAAACATTATCATCTGAAAACCATTGTAAAATCATCTGTTTGCGCATATGGAGCCATACCGAGTTTCAAAGCTTCATCTTAAATACATCTGGAATTAAAAAATTAATATTGATCTTTAAATGGTGAAAAGTGGTCATGCATGCAGTACGAAAAAAATTAATTTCTCTGTTATTCTTCGACCAATCTTAATAAATTAGGTATCATTGGAATCGTGAAAAAATTTGCTAACTTTTTTGTCTCTTGTAAATTTTCTGTAAAATGGACGGTTTTCGAGATATTCGCCATCAAAAATTTAAAATGGCCGCCATTTTGAAAAATTTCAACGAAAAAATTTTTTTTTATTTTTTATAGTTGAGTCTTTATAGCATAAATATTCATGCCAAATTTCAGATCAATACAACATTTCGTTCTTGAGAGAAAAAGTTTTAAGTGAAAAAAACAAAATGGCAGCTATAAGGATAACCGCTGAGTTTTGGACACTTCAAATATGACATTTGTAGTCTCCTAGCATCCAGGTACAATACCCTAAAATTCTCGACACTACTTCTGAAACACCCTGTATATCAGCACGTATGATTCTTATCTTCTGTGTCTACAGGTAATTAGTTTAAAATTGAAAAATATAAATTTATATAGGATGTAACAAGCTTTTAGAAATGTTTTATTATTAACAATAGTTTAACACATTCATAAATCAGACCACAATAGCACTACAGAAATGAGACTCTGCTGCCACTCGGCTGTCGTACAGATACGTGTGTTCTCCTACCACCATCACCATGTCGCGGGCTTAGCTCGGCCGTATGTCGGCGCGGTTTTATGTGTCCCGGCCAGTGGGGCGATACAAATTTAATGTCAAATGCCCGCCCAGCTGACAAGCCCGCAGGCGTCGACTTTATACTGTACTCCAAGTACCTAAAGTAAGAAGAATACAAGATACGTAATATCAAGACAATATCGTCAAGTATTACAAATACAATTGAATCTTGATTCAATTGTATATGTAATACTTAACGATATTGTCTTGATATTATCTTGTATTCTTCTTACTTTAGGTAAGAATAAAAGAAACAATATATATAATAATGAATCAGGTTCATTGTTTGATAAATTTTAAGAAGTGTACAAAGTAGACATCGAAAAATGAGTAGGTAATTAACGAAAATAATTTTAAAGGATAATAAATGTAGAATAATGAAGCTCTTACCAGAGTAGTTTCAATTCCTGAAATTTAATGCAATATGTTATTTTTGGATCGTGTTGTTTCTTGTTTAACCATGTTTTACATCAGAAATTGGATTAGTTCATCATTTTAAGAAGCTTGAGTTGGCCTTATACATCTGGATTCATCATTATTTTAAAACATAAATATAAAAGCCACACTAGACAAAAAGAAGACCAAATATGAGATCAAATCATATATACAACATTTTGAAGAGGCCTAAGCCTAAAGTAACGAATCACATATTAAAATACAATGTTGCAAAGGAGTTGCCTTTCAACTTGAAAAATTTTAGAAAAATATATCAAAGGTTGTCAAATAATGTTTGATGAGTGAGCCTGCTCAGAAAACTAAATTTGGTTATCTTTCCTCTGCTGTTGTTACTCATCCTATGGAGAAACTAGTTATTGTATTGAAACTGTAGGACTCTTAAGCCGCGTTTACACAAAAGTTAATAACAAAATGTTAATAACTTAATCCTTATAGATTCTATTAGATTGAACGGAACTTGACAAACCCATATGATCATCATGTGTATAATAAGTTATGTTCAATATAATAAAATCTATAAAGATCAAGTTGTTAACATTTTGTTAATAACTTTAGTGTTAACGCAGCTTAAACCCATACTACAGTAACTATATTACCCACAGTATGGCCATTGAAATTTTTTCCCGCCGCCGCCATGAAGATTCCAAATATTTGAATTTTACAATGGAGCTTATAGGCGATTGTAAGTAAAATCGCTTGCCTTTACTTATTAAAGCATATTTTTGTGATTATTAACTTTGATATAATTTCTTTAATGTTTTTTCTATATTCCCAATATAGTTTTGGAACTTGAAATAGTGATTCGTAGATAATAGCGAGTAAAAATCTGGTGTGGCGCACTCATACAACTTTCGTTGACCTTATGAAAATTGATCACCTGACGCTAGTGTTCATGCGCATCTCAAGTCTACTTATAAACAAAAATCTGAGCCAGCTGGTAACAGGACAATAACGCTGGAGCCATACGACATGACAGAGAGAGGCAAAAGCGGCGGAATGGCCCTTTGAATGGCCCTATTGATATAATGAAAACTTGCATAAAAGACAAGGTGCAAATCAGTTATTTAATAAATACTACATTGAATTTTCATTGAACATTCTAAATATATGTATTACAGTTGTTATACATCCATAAAATTAATTGTTTGAATTGCTTTACTTGAAGCCTTGGTGAAATTAATGTATAGTGAGGTCCACATTATAATGACAGTATTTGATCAACTTTGGTGTTGCTATCCTTGTCTATTATTCGAGCTATCCTTGTCTATTATTCGTCAAAGCAAGTAGTACTATCTTTTTCTTGCTCCACAACGATGCCAAATCTGTTTTTGACAATGTAGAAAGATAATAATTATCTTACAGTGTAAGTAAATACTGCCATTAAGTAATAATTAAGTTACAGTGTTAATACTGCTTAGCCGTACAAGTGCTCTTCTAAGTTGAAATGCCATACCGTGACTGCAAAATTATGATTTTAGAAATTGGATTATTTTTTATGCTATTTTGAGTGGGGAATTCAAAAAAACAAGTTTATAAAGACGTTTCTATGATACCAGCTTATGGTACTTATCTACATTACTGTATCTCTAAGTTCAAAACAAGAAGGCAAAGTATGATAGTCAAAAAATCTGGTGTGGTGCACTCACACAACTTTCCTTGCCGTTATGAAAATTGATCAACTGACGCTAGTGTTCCCGCGCATCTCAAGTTCACTTTTCCAAGATCTGAGCCAGCTGGTGACAGGAAAATAACGCTGGAGACACACGAAGTCTGCTATCTCTTCATAGTGAATGATTTAATAGAATCAACAGTTGCCAATTGTATAATCACATTTTCTCGAATCTCGAGCTTATTTTCAATTTTAGGTGAAAATGTTACTGAACATTAATTGTAGAGATTTTCATGCTCGATATTTTCCACTTAGAATTTTTTATTCAAACTGTATCTGAAGCCTGATAATTGAGAATCTAATATCAAACTTTGCATAGATGGGGCGGAGCTCCTGAAATTTTTACAGATATGGGACTTGTGGCAGTTGATGAAGCTTATCAATGACTATTTTAGGTATGAATTTAATCAAAATCGTTGGAGCCGTTTTTCAGAAAATTGCAAAAAAACCTGTTTTTGACAACATTTTCGCCATTTTAGCCGCCATCTTGAATTGCATATGATCGAAATAGTTCGTGTAGGATACTTATATTGTAAGGACCTTAAGTTCCAAATTAAGTCATTCCGTTTATTGGGAGATGAGATATCGTGTACACAGACGCACATACACACACACACAAACACATACAGACCAATACCCAAAAACCACTTTTTTGGACTCAGGGGACCTTGAAACGTATAGAAATTTGGGTACCTTAATTTTTTCGGAAAGCAATACTTTCCTTACCTATGGTAATAGGGCAAGGAAAGTAAAAATGAAAGGTAGGTAACGTAACCTGAAAGCAGAATCTCCAAAAAACTTTTGAAATATGTCATGATATTGTAATAAATTTCGTTCCATTGACAAATAATAATAAAGTTATCATATCTATTTGTAGAAATATGATGGAATTCTCATCACAATAGATTCCATAACATTCAAATATTTTGTTTTATTAGTTGACAGCTAATAAGTTTGAAGTGCCCCTCATCCTTGTGATGTAGGTGGTGAAATAGAAATGAAATGAAATGACGAAAATAATGTAAACACAACATTGGATATAAACTGTGGAAAAATCAATTGCTCTAGCCAAAGTTCTACTTAATGATTAATTTGTAAGCAATTGAAAAAGAAAACACATAACCCATAACCATTATTATTCATATTTAGTGATATTTCAAATCTTTAGATCGTGGTAATGCAGCACTAAATCCATATTATATCAATAACTCAATATTATTATTATTTAGTACTGAAGAGAATCAATAATAGAAGTCAAGACGTACTACTTAATCAGCACTTAATCACGGTTGAAAAATTCATAAAATGTTATATTTAATTAAGCCGCAAAAAGTATTTTGAAATTGGATTATTTGAAGTTCGATCCAATACATTGGATGAGGAAATACAATAAAATTGAAATTTTATCTTTCCGCATATTTATCTAGATCACTGGTTCCCAATAAGTTGTCCTCGAAAGCTCTAGAAGTGGTCTGCGATGAGTCCGAAGGAAGGAAAATTAATGTTTTAAGCTTTATTAGTGTTTTTAAAATTTTCTTTATTGCTCATATTAAAGTATAATCATTTTCCCTTCGAAAATGATGATTGTATCAAACTCATCGTGAGTTCAAAATATGTTTACAATCGGTAAAAGAAGTAATAAGTTCCAAATTTCTAATGCTATAAGATAGGACTTAAAAATGTTCGTTTGGAATCTTAATGGCGGATTTGTACCATGTGACCGAGCTAACCAATCAGAAGCATGACAGTCAATGGCCATACCGTGGGTAATATAGTTGTTGTACCCCATACTAGCTCTGGTAATACCATGATATTTTCATACATGGATGCCTATAGTAATTTTATAGTGTTAGTCAGTGAAGCGTGAAGATTTGAATAAGTAACTAATTCTTAAAAATTTTATTATAAATATGAAGAATGAGCCATTACTGCAAAATAAATGAAAAAAAAATATTTTTTTAAATACAACATTCAACAATGTCCACCTTTGGACTACAAAATAAATATTTTAGACAAATTTACACCAAACGAAATAAAAGAATTTATTAATACTGAGTTATGTGGTTGTTCCTTTCCATAGACCTAGAGAACTGTGTAAGACTTAAATGAGTAAGACTTATTTTATTGGTTGATTATTTTGGGTTTTAGAATTTTAAGGAGACAAAACTCTGATATTAGAATAATAATTCCTGTAGTTGGACTTAAGTGGAAAATTTTAGTGGCAAGTACCTAAGTAGTATTATTGCAGCGACAATAAGATTCTGCTAACTTATGTCTAAACGACCCTGAGAACCAGCAAATTCAGGGATATTTGCTAGTTCTCACGGATGTGACGGCTCCACGAGGCAAGGAGATGGCGGATGTTTGGTAGCTGGTGGATATTCTCACAGAGGAATATTGGATACCTTGCAAGTACCCGCTTGCCGAATATCATGAGAACCGACTCTTTTACTAGCAGCAGTTAGGCCTTCTGGCACACTGACGTGGAGAGGGAAAGTTTTCTGGACGGAAAACTACCACTCGTCATTAGGCAACCACGTTATCAAGCGTATCAAAAACCAATGTAAAAAGTGAAGTTAGTTTCAACTAATTATTTTCCAGCATAATGATAGGCGTGAGTGTCCTGTGTTTTGGAATTACCAGAGGGAGTTATAGCTGTGGGTGAGTGCCAATAAAATTCACCCCATAAAACTTTTTACCTGACCAATACCCTAATTAGTGATGAATCTGTTGTAGTAAAATTTATAAAGATAGCAGTATCGTATTGGCAGGTAGTTTCTGTAGAAATAATATTTTGATAAAATGTACAGCATATTTCGTTCTTCAAATTTCAAGTAGTTTGCACAATAAATGAAAAAAAATCATTAGGTAATACAATGTTGTTGTTTATCAAGTTACCCTCCTTTTAGGCAATAATCAGATATATTCTATTCTGGGGCAGTTACATAACTAAATCGGATGAGCTATAAAAAAACTAACAAATTCTTCCTAGTTACAATCTAGCTCTATAGCTATTTTGACCTCACATAAGTTAGGTCTTACAAAGTTACAAAACAAAAACCAAATCAATTACCAGAAAAGAAAATGTAATTTTAACTCATACTATGAGGCCTTTTGCTGAAATTAGAATATTCCAATAATGACAAACAATTTAAGGATTGATACAGCTATACCTTGATTTATCAAAAGTATCATATCTGAGTAGTGCTCTATTCACTCAATATAAACAACATATTATACTCACTCGAGATAACACAATAGGATAGACTAGACAAATGTCCTATACGTTGAGTATCACATACAAAAATTCCACAATCTACAAGAGAACATTATGGTAAAAAAATCACAACTCTCAAAAAATATCAGTACAAAATCATAGCAAAAGTTTGATAGAGAATCAGAAATACAAAAGAGAATAAAAATTATCAAAACTAACAATATAACCTAACAGTTACTGATATGAATAATCTATATTTAGTTTAGAGTGAATCACATTATGATTATATTTGAAAATTTATTAGCTTCACCAAGAGATAACTCAAAAACAACCTTATCACTTTTGAGATTAGCAGGAGTGCTAGAGACTGAGACAAGTCAAAATTACACATTGTAATATTACAAAGATATTTTTCAACTGAATTCCACAATTAATAAAATTATCTATCAACCATAGGGAGAATAGATAACTGAACTGAGCCTATGAACTACTTGTACGAAGTTTACTATTGAACTATTGTTTAGAGTTTTTAATCAGTTCTAGATGTTGTTAAACTTGATTATGATGAAAATTATTTATGCTAGCACTCATTTCACATCAGTTGTTTATCATCATATTTTGAAATTTATCACAAATACGTTTTGGAATAGCTCCAAATCTTACATTTCTAACAGTAGAAGCATTCCTAGCTAATAAACTTTGCAAATTTAAAATTTTGTTGCAGTTGAGTACTAAACTTTCAACAAGGATTATAATGAATCATTAATATAATCACTCACCTCAACATCAGACATTATATTGAACAAAAGTAATAATTTGCATTGTTCTATGAATAAAATGAAATTTTTATTCAGATTTAGCAATGTTCCTCTTGATTGTTTCTTTAGGTAATTCGTCAATAAACATGGAAAGCTTAGATTTTTTTCTGTTAGAAAATCAGTAGATTGAATGTAGCCTGCCACATGAGAAATTATTTGAAGCTCATGAGATTATTAATAAGATAAAGATAATGATTAGCTCTAATCTACATCTCTACTTAACACTGAATCATCACTATCAAGAATTTTTATTTCAAATATCAAATCATCTTTTGCTGGATAATCAGGATTAATCCATTTAGAGATAAATTAATTGATATCAATCTTAGAAAATACCTTTTCAATCACGTCCATGATGATTTATAGTAGAATTTACAAGTTAAAATTATCATAATATCCTTGATTTTCAATCAATACACTGAACAAACTACCAGAATGAAATAAACCAATAAAATCTGCTACCAAATGGGAAAACGGCCCAAGTGTTGCTTTATTTTTGGAAACAAGTGGAAATCATTTGGTGCAAGATAAAGGCAGTAGGGAGCATGTTCAATGAGATCCCAGCCAAAACTGTCAATTAACTCCTTGGTTTGGTGAGAGACGTGCGGGCGCACATTGTTGTGGACTCATATTCATCTTTGTCAATCTTCATCTCTTGAAATTTTGGATAGCTCTTCTGAGTTTTTCAAAGTCTTGCAATAATTTTCCTGAATATATTGTCGTCCCTCAAGGCAAAAAATCAACAAGCAGAAAGCCTCTACAGTCCCAAAAGACCGTAGTCTTCACTATCCCTGCGGACAGCGTCTGCTTGAATTTCTTTGGTTCAGGCGATCCAGTATGGTGCCATAGTCGCGATTGTTGTTTCGTTTTTTTGGTGACGTAATGACACCACGTTTCATCCCCGGTAACAATGGAGTCTGAGAAACCTTCGGCATTCGGCTTTTATCAAGGCTGCGGCAGGCCATCCAAGACGTTATCCTACTGATCAGCTTTTCATGGAGTTTCAGGTTTTGGATATTCGACAGCTTTTTATCAAGGCACTACTTGTGCATATGCATAAAAGAAGGGAAAGTTTAAATATAATTTCATCAAATCATGACCATTTCACACGTGCCTCTAGCATTAGCAACATAAGGATGCCTAGATTGACGAGTCTGGCCTCATCCCGATGCCCCTATTATATTGCTCATCGCTTGTGTTGCAACATGCCTGTTCAGTTGTCAATCTTTAACACATACAGTAATGCCGCGTACAAGAAAATTTTACTCTCTTGGCTGTTCCAACAGAGTAGAGAAACATCGGAGATGTTATTGCGGTCTGCTTACCATTTCTAGAAGGTTTTTTGAAAATAATAATCTGTTTTTAATTTGCTATGTCCGTCTCTGGCATGTGCTTGCCTGGCGGCCCTGATGGATGATCCTCGACCCAAATTAAAACTTTTCTATTCTGTACTTTCTTCTTACTATTTCTCTCTTTCTTTCCCCTTCTCTTCCCTTCTTCCATTTTTTTTCTCTCTCTTTAGTTAGTTTTTCCTCTTGTTTCCTCCTCTGAATTAAAATGAATATATTAAATGATTCGGACTCTTCTTCGCACACAGGCATCATAGCCCATGTGAAGAAAATTTCCTATAATGCTTTCTATAATTTTTTGTAATGTGTATTTATAAAAAGGAATAAATTGATTTGATTTGATTCTCAGTGCATTTTCGAAGAAAATACTGTGCACACTTGTCGCATTTGGTTTTGTTGGTTTCTGAGAGCATGTGTGGGACCCACCGCGCACACATCATGTGAAAACCTAGCCTTTCCGTCAAAATCGTATGGACTGAATTCTCACAAACTTCAGAAACCCGGGCGGCCAATTCCCGTATCCCGGTATCGTTATACTCCAATATTCAGCAGAATTTGATCAATTTTTGACACAACTTCTTTGAAGATCGATGGACTCCTACTTCTTTGCTCATCGTGGATGTCTGTGCGTCCTTTGTAGAACTCCCTACACCATTAGCGGACGTGTTGAACACTGGTATAAGCTTCACCATAAACTTCACACAACTGCCTATGAATATCAACCGATGGTAGCTTTTGAGCAAGTAAAAATCAGATTACTGCACAAACTTCGCGCTTGGCGATGCCGGCGATCGCCGGTTCCATCGTAGATGGCTGTCAATCTAGCGCCGCAGTGCAGGATGGTTTCTTAGAGCTTGGCGTTGTTGTCATTCGAGATGGGTGTCTGGCTTGGAAGTGTTTCGGCCGCATTGCAGGATGACTGTTAACGGTTGCTGAAAGATCAACAGCTGGATTTTTTTTTCGTTATTTTTCGTGATAGAGAAATTCTGATTGCAGATTCGTTCTCAGCGACCCCAAGTTTAGCCTAAAGGCTCAGAATGTCAACAATGTTTTTAAATAATTAAAAATCATCATGAAAAGTCATTAATATGGTATTACACCACGTTTCTGGAAACTTTTTACTGGTGACTGGAGTTATTATTGACACACAAAAATCAAAATAATCGTGAGAAAGAAAACTGCTGATGAACGCGAATAAGACCGCCACTCCATTGTTCTATTGTCTCGGCTGCTTGGCTGAGCCTGGCTGGAGGGATCAAATAACCGACTGGATTGATCTTTCGTCTTTCTGCTAGGCGGAACTACGCCGACCATTGCTGGGTGGAAGATGTTACTGCGGCCGCTCGCATTCCCACCAACGCAGCTATTATTTGCTGTCTCAGCGCCTAGTCCGATTCAGCCAAGCAACCAGCCAGCACTGCAGAGCTCGGTACAGGCCGGCACCGAAGGTTGCAGTAAGCTCCACAAGTGGTGATCTGGAGGAAGGGGGAGCCAGCGCACAGAGCGGTGTTGCTACAATTCACCTAGCGTCTTGCGCGGGGAGCTTACAGCACAGAGAACCTTATTTATCACACAATCCTTGTAAATTGCATAAACAGTTTATGCAGTCCCAAGATCTATGCTCTCTGCATTATGTCCTCAATCATGGCTGCAAAATCTGCAGTGTGTGCTCTCAAGATTCTAACACTTGAACTCATGCAAGATTCCGTCAGGTCCAATCATTCTCAATTCTTGTGTGATCTGTGTGAAATTGTGTTCTCAACACAATGGCAAACTGTTGAAACACAGAAACAATTTTCATTTGTTGTTCAAGTGCCCATTGTGGATCTTTGAATTCTCCAGCGAAGGTCATGTTGATTCTCATCTTACAAAGTTTCATCAAATCAGCATGCCAAATTCTTTGTTGGTGAATAACTATGTATATGAGTGGAATGATTAAAATGAAACGTACCATTGTAACATGTGTGGGGCCAAAACATACGAAGTTGATGTTTTCTCACATTTCACTAGCATCATCAAATCACATTGTTACCATTAGCTCAGAAATTTATGTCTCAGGATCTGAACATAAGAGTTATTGTCTCGACTTAGAAGTTGATTCCCAAGCTACTCATAATGTTACCATTTGCAAAGGCTGTTCAGGACATGTTTTGGAAGAAGTTCCTCTCCCAGCACACGATTTTATTTGCCTTGGAGAAGTAATGTGCAAAATATGTTTGCAGCTTCAAAGAACCCCATTCATCAGGGACTCCCACATTAACAAAGAACACAGAAATTATCCTTGTGCTTTGGGGTGCACTGACACAATTCTATTCGACAATGGAGAAAAACTCCACGACCATTATTGTACAGATCATGATGTTAATTCATGTCACTTCTTTAGATGTTTTGTGAGTTGTGCAGAAGGATTGATTGATGAAGCAGCATCTTCAGATGTGCCATTCAAACTATCATTCCGATGAGATCTCACCTAGTGACTCTCTTTTCAATGTACATTGTGGCAATAGGACGATTGGCCTTGTTTGCAGCCTCAGCGACTTGGAAGCTGTAATACAAATCAGTAGTCTGGAAGATCTATTCAAACACCTCAACTATCATTCAGTTTCTCTTGGAGTGGTTTTTCATTTTTTCAAGAAAGATCATTTACATGAGAGCTTGCATTTGAGATTAAGCAGATTGAGGAACATCGAAAAGTATTTTCAGAAGTCAGCTCAGAAACTAATGGGTCACAACAGAATGACAATAATCCTTCTCATGGATCCTATCCAGAAGATATTACTCATTCATCCGTGAATACGGAAATTATTTTTCTTAGAAATTCAGACACCGAATATTCATGCAGAATGAAATCACAAGAAGATTACAGTCAGTGTGACGAGTCACACTCAAATCATCCTCAATCCAATGGATTTGAAATGAAAAATCCAAACAATCTTGTAAAAATGTTGCAATTATTGTAAACACTTCTGAAACTGAAGAAGATGAAAGTATAGGGAAAACTCATGTTTTCATACTCAATTGGTATCAGAGAGCGTGGTTTATTTCATTTTGGTATTTTTTTAGAGTATGAACTGACAAACTAGGATTCAATGATGATTGAGAACTAATAAGAAAATTTTTCAGGTTCACTGTTCACCAAGAAGTAACAACTCGAAAACAACATTATCTACTTTGAGATAAGGAAGCAGGAGTGCACCTAGTTGAAACAAATTATGACAAGTTGATGTGAAGTCTGTAACAGATTGGAATATTAATTTACCAAGATACTATTCTTTTGTCATCTATAATTAATTATTAAATGAACTATCAACTGTACGAGAATTAAATAATTAAGCAGTGTGCCTATTAGCTTTTGATCAGAGTTTTTAATCTGTTCATGATGTTGCTCAACTTTTATGATGGAAATTATTTATTCTAGCACTCATTTAAGATCGGCTGTTTATTAACATATAAGTCGTCACCAATACGTTTTGGAATAGCTCCTAAACTTACGTTTCTATCAGTAGAAGCATTTTCAACTATTGTTGAAGCTGAGTAATAAACTTTCAACAAGGATTAATAAATCATCAATATAATCACTCACCTCTAAATCAGACAATGATTGAACAAAAGTAATCATTTGCCTTGGTCTATTAATAAAATTGAGAAATTTTTATTAAGATTTAGCAGTGTTCTGTTGACTGTTTCATTATCAAAGTCTTCAGGTGGATTAATCAATAACCTTGGAAAGCTTAGGGGTTTTCTATTAAAAAATCAATAGATTGGTTGTAGCCTGTCAAATTCTAAATTATGAAGAGCTTATGCAATTATTAATAAGGGAGCAATAGTTAGCTCTTAAGTATACTACATCTCCACATGAAATAGATTCATCACTATCAAGAGTTCTAACTTCAAATGTCAAACCATCTTCTGATGGATAATCAGGATTAATACTTTTAGAAACAAATATATTGATATCATATATTGGAAAATATCTTTTCAATCACATCCATCAATTTATTTTTATGATAAAATTCACAAGTTACAATTATCATAGAAACCTCAATTTTCAATTAATACACTAAAAAAAAATACCAAAATGAAATAAACCACGCTCTCTGATACCAATTGAGTATGAAAACATGAGTTTTCCCTATACTTTCATCTTCTTCAGTTTCAGAAGTGTTTACAATAATTGCAACATTTTTACAAGATTGTTTGGATTTTTCATTTCAAATCCATTGGATTGAGGATGATTTGAGTGTGACTCGTCACACTGACTGTAATCTTCTTGTGATTTCATTCTGCATGAATATTCGGTGTCTGAATTTCTAAGAAAAATAATTTCCGTATTCACGGATGAATGAGTAATATCTTCTGGATAGGATCCATGAGAAGGATTATTGTCATTCTGTTGTGACCCATTAGTTTCTGAGCTGACTTCTGAAAATACTTTTCGATGTTCCTCAATCTGCTTAATCTCAAATGCAAGCTCTCATGTAAATGATCTTTCTTGAAAAAATGAAAAACCACTCCAAGAGAAACTGAATGATAGTTGAGGTGTTTGAATAGATCTTCCAGACTACTGATTTGTATTACAGCTTCCAAGTCGCTGAGGCTGCAAACAAGGCCAATCGTCCTATTGCCACAATGTACATTGAAAAGAGAGTCACTAGGTGAGATCTCATCGGAATGATAGTTTGAATGGCACATCTGAAGATGCTGCTTCATCAATCAATCCTTCTGCACAACTCACAAAACATCTAAAGAAGTGACATGAATTAACATCATGATCTGTACAATAATGGTCGTGGAGTTTTTCTCCATTGTCGAATAGAATTGTGTCAGTGCACCCCAAAGCACAAGGATAATTTCTGTGTTCTTTGTTAATGTGGGAGTCCCTGATGAATGGGGTTCTTTGAAGCTGCAAACATATTTTGCACATTACTTCTCCAAGGCAAATAAAATCGTGTGCTGGGAGAGGAACTTCTTCCAAAACATGTCCTGAACAGCCTTTGCAAATGGTAACATTATGAGTAGCTTGGGAATCAACTTCTAAGTCGAGACAATAACTCTTATGTTCAGATCCTGAGACATAAATTTCTGAGCTAATGGTAACAATGTGATTTGATGATGCTAGTGAAATGTGAGAAAACATCAACTTCGTATGTTTTGGCCCCACACATGTTACAATGGTACGTTTCATTTTAATCATTCCACTCATATACATAGTTATTCACCAACAAAGAATTTGGCATGCTGATTTGATGAAACTTTGTAAGATGAGAATCAACATGACCTTCGCTGGAGAATTCAAAGATCCACAATGGGTACTTGAACAACAATGAAAATTGTTTCTGTGTTTCAACAGTTTGCCATTGTGTTGAGAACACAATTTCACACAGATCACACAAGAATTGAGAATGATTGGACCTGACGGAATCTTGCATGAGTTCAAGTGTTAGAATCTTGAGAGCACACACTGCAGATTTTGCAGCCATGATTGAGGACATAATGCAGAGAGCATAGATCTTGGGACTGCATAAACTGTTTATGCAATTTACAAGGATTGTGTGATAAATAAGGTTCTCTGTGCTGTAAGCTCCCCGCGCAAGACGCTAGGTGAATTGTGGCAACACCGCTCTGTGCGCTGGCTCCCCCTTCCTCCAGATCACCACTTGTGGAGCTTACTGCAACGTTCGGTGCCGGCCTGACAGCCATCTACGATGGAACCGGCGATCGCCGGCATCGCTAAGCGCGAAGTTTGTGCAGTAATCTGATTTTTACATGCTTAAAAGCTACCATCGGTTGATATTCATAGGCAGTTGTGTGAAGTTTACGGTGAAGCTTATACCAGTGTTCAACACGTCCGCTAATGGTGTAGGGAGTTCTACAAAGGACGCACAGACATCCACGATGAGCAAAGAAGTAGGAGTCCATCGATCTTCAAAGAAGTTGTGTCAAAAATTGATCAAATTCTGCTTGAAGATTGGAGTATAACGATACCGGGATACGGGAATTGGCCGCCCGGGTTTCTTAAGTTTGTGAGAATTTAGTCCATACGATTTTGACGGAAAGGCTAGGTTATCACATGATGTGTGCGCGGTGGGTCCCACACATGCTCTCAGAAACCAACAAAACCAAATGCGTCAAGTGTGCACAGTAGTTTCTTCGAAAATGCACTGAGAATGCCGAATGTTTCTCAGACTCCATTGTTACCGGAGATGAAACGTGGTGTCATTAAGTCACCAAAAAAACGAAACAACAATCGCGACTATGGCACCATACTGGATCGCCTGAACCAAAGAAATTCAAGCAGACGCTGTCCGCGGGGATAGTGATGCTATGGTCTAGACGAAGGTTGACAAAAGGTGTTAGTCTACACCATGACAATGCGCGAACGCACATCTCTCATCGAACCAAGGCGTTAATCGATAGTTTTGGCTGGGATCTTGTTGAACATGCTCCCTACAGTCCTGATCTTGCACTGATTGATTTCTATTTGTTTCCAAAATTAAAGTAAAACTTAGGTGGTCAACAAGAGATTGATGAAGAAGTGCAGGAAGCGGTCACCGAATTCCTCGACGGACTGGTGGCGGACTTCTTCAAAGTGGGATTTCTTTGAATTAAATTAGTCTTCAACAAAAATGCGTGGCAAAAATCTGGAGATTACGTTGAATAATAGGTGAAAAATAAGCTTCCCAATGATTTATTTTCCAATTTTAATGAAAAATATACCTGAAAAAATGTGGGAACCTTATTTTTCACACAACCCTTCACATGTTACACCCCTAAACCAATTTTCACTCAATTGGTAGCAAGAGCGAGGTTTATGTCATTTTGGTAGTTTGTTTAGTACATTGAAAACTTTATGATACGGTAATTGTAGCTTGTAAATTTTACTATTAAATCGCCATGGACGTGATTGAAAAGGTATTTTCTGAAATAGATATCAATACATTTAGTTAGGCCTATAGGATATACGCTTGCATGCACAGGGAAATAGATAAATGAATTTAAATTGTTTGTTGTTTAATTTGTGTGTGTTTGTTTCTAGGGTACAAATTACTTGGTTGATTCACAATATTTTCAATATTTAAATCGGGGTTTCAGTTCAAGTATATCTTCTTTATTGTTTATTTAATCATACTAAATTTAATTTTTGGACAGAAATTGTGATGTGGAGTGAAAAGTAAAAAGTGACTTAACTTTATTTCGATCTGATGTAAATCTTAATTTGGGAGAGGAGTATTAAAGGGTACGCCTGTTTCTCCTCTTCCAATATCATTTCAATAATAAGTAATTTTGAATGAATGACTACATAAATATTCATTCACAAGCATAAGTGTCAAACACCATTATACCAGAGAAGAAACTATACCGAAAACTCTAAAGAAAATCTAGATTCGCAAGCTGACATTGCTGAAGGAAATGAAACAGACACGATCTTTACAAGAAGTGGGAAAAATAAGAAAGATTTTCAGAAAAATTCCAAGAAACCTTTCGTCAAACACACTGCTGCATCGCAGTGACAGTGTTTTCCCTCTCAGTGGGGCGATAAAAATGTCAAATGCCCCAGCTGACAAGCCTGCAGGCGTCGATCTTATACTATACTCTATACCTAAAGTAAGAGAATACAAAGACAATATGATAAAGTACATAACTGTAACCGTAATTTTGGCTGGCTTGCCTAACTTATGATTAATTCTCATCACATAATAGTTTCTTATCAACTAAAGGATATAAAAAGAGTTCTAGGTCGTTTCAACTGGAAACTGAATGGTATTTGTGTCATCCCACAATATTTTAAAAGTACCTGCACTTTTGTCAATGAAGTCTTTTTTATTTGTTATTAACACTTGTTCGGTGTTTGCAACAAGCGCAGCTCTGGTCCAGTTCAATGAGCCGGTCACCAACAGTGAGTTATCAATTATGAAGAATTTATGGTGCATGACTTTTTGAGGATCCCTCAATCTCACATCCACACCTAGAAAATTGAATTTAATGAAGTTAATAAAATAACATATGTATTGCATTTGAAATAAGCATAAATTATAATATGATTTTAATATTATCAAAAGGTAAAATTTTGTTCATTCAGAGATGGGGAATGGGAAAGATCGACTAGAGTAAACATTTCTGATGGGTTTAATTATTTGAGATAATAAACTCATTAATAGAGTTTTACTTATTTGAGATAATAACTCATGATAATAACAAGATGAGTAAAAGTTTTTACTATTGACTGAATAATCTATAACAAACATCTCTAAAGGTGCAAGCAGTACGGGCAGGTCGCAATTCAGCTTTCAGTTTCGATTAATGCCACTAATCAAGTGGCAAACATAAAGACAACTGGATATCATGGTGCTGGAGCGCGATCGAAACTAGACCGTTCTGATCACTCTCTATACTATGTGTTTGTGTTACATGGAGTTCAATTGCGAGGGACCCAAACTGAAAGACCCGACCGTTCTGTTCGAACCCTAACAGAGATCTCAACTAGCATGGAAATTGCTGTGTTCATTCAACTAAGGCTGGGGTGAGACCAAACGAGCATAGAGCTAGAGCACGAATTCTGCAGCTGAAGTGAAGTGTAGGAATTCAATGTTAGTTCTCATGGCTTGACAGCGTTAAAACTTTATCCATACTTTTATTAATATTTGTTTAGAACAAGCATTCACTCTGGTAAAATCGCTTGTCACTCTCCTTTGGGGGTCGGAGCCCAGGGAAAGAGTGGTCAAGCAAAACCTCAAACATAATAATAATAATAATAATGGCGACATAATAATGTTACAAAAATAGTGCACCTGAAATTGCAGCAGGAATTTGACTTCTTTGAAGAAATGCCCCCATACTATTCTTACTCTCCTCCTGCATTTATTGAGAGAAACCAGATTAAGATCTATTGGGATGTTCAAATGATCACTGGCAGGCAAGTCATTCATAAAAAGCCTGATATCCTAATGTTGGACATGAATCAAAAAGAAGCCTTGGTAATTGATGTAGCCATACCAGCAGATGAAAATTGTCAAAGAACAAGAGGTGAGAAATTGAGGAAGTATCAAGAGCATTTGAGCTCAAATATATGTATGGGCTCAAGAATGTTAGAATAATCCCAATCGTAATATCTGTGAATGGTCTGATTCTTAATTCAACAGTGGAGAGCTGTAAGGTTATTGATGTCTCAGAAACTCTGGTAGAGAAAATGCAGAAGTCTTTTCTGCTTGATACAGCTCGCATAGTACGCCAAACGCTCCAACATACTTGGTAAAATACTTTATCAATAATAGAAAATAATGCCAAGAGGTTGCATAAATTTTGCCCCTCTTCCGCATAAGCTATCCGCAACTGCGTGAAAAAGAGAATAATAATAATGATAATGGTTACACAGCCCTTGATTTAAGGAACCAAAGAAGGAGCAACCTGCTACCTGCTCAAGACCTAAAAGAAGAATGGAGGACAAAAGAGTTACATGGACGGTTTTATGGGCACCTTAATTCAGAGCCAATAAGTGAAGAGCAGATGTATGTGGAAAGAGCAGATGTGATAGCTGTCTTGTATGTGGCTGACAGTGGGGAGCTTGTTTGCAGAGACTGAGGGATTTGTACAGGCGTTTCAAGATCAAGTGATAGCAACAAATGCTTATAGGAGGCATATAATGGGAGACAGGACCATAAGTGACAAATGCAGGATGTGTGCCAGTGCAGTACAAAGTATCCAACATATCGTATCCGGCTGCTCAGTGCTAGCCCCAACAGAGTATAAGTAGGATAAAAATGAGAGAGATAAATCAACAATGATGTCACGAAACTCCCCACCCCCCTCCCCCAGCGTTGTCACCAACCCCTCCCCCCACCCACCACCCTTAGCTGAGTTGTGACATCACGAATCAGCTGATCTGTGACATCATTAATAAGCTGATCAGTGATATCACTTGACCCCCAAATTTCCCGCCACCAAATTTCCCTCCTTTTTTTTCTAACCTCAAACTCGATTTTTCCTGCCCCACGCGCGCCATACAACATAACCTCAAAATATTTCCTGCCATAAGCGAGCGCAGCGCGCGCGCGGTGCCACTGACCAACTATTGATTGATTTCCACTTAGTAAGGGTGCAACAGTTCAAACAAAATTGGCAGTGAACATTCTATTTGTTTTTCAGACATTATAACATTGACTAGTATTCAATTTTGTGTGTGTAACACTTTGTGAGAGTATCTTCTCTCCTTGAAATTCAAAGATAGAGAGAATACTATAATAACATTGTGTGGATATAATACTCCAGGTGTCTAGCCAAGTCACTCCTAGTAAGAGACACACTTCAGTTCAGTTGCAACTGACAATTGTTGTGCATCTAATAGGCTATTAAAATGACTTAAGTGTCCTGTTTCCCCCTCAGATGTTGAAATTGAATATTAATAAGCTACTATAAGTAGTAGTCAATAAACACCACCAACACTATTGATTTCCTCCTTACCCAGTAAGGCAAACACTAGTTGAGCCTATTAGAAGCACAACTATTGATTTTCTCACCCTTAGTAAGAGTGCAACAGACATTTTATCAGCTTATTAAAGGCTAGTATTCAATTTTGTAACACTTTGTGAGATATCTTCTCTCCTTTGAAATTCTAAGATAGAGAATATTATAATATGATGATGGTAATGTGAAGCGGGGTTGCATAAACAAACCCCTGCTTCTTTTAGCAAGACATACCAGCTACTAATGAATTCTACAGGTACACCACATTTATCTGATTGATGCTGTCTTCATGTGTAGTGGGTTGCATAAGCAACCCCGCTGTCCTCTCGACTCTTGGTATATGGCTGTTGCTGGTGGATTAAAACTAGATTAATTTCTCTGTTCTCGAGTAAATTGTAAATATGACATGCACACATGTCTACATGACTCATTCCCACTTATAGAATTTCTCAAAGCAATTGTAAACAGTTCAGTTGTGAGTTGTGATTCATACTGTCAGGAGTAGGTGCAGTTTAGCAATATCACAGAAGAAGAAGAAGAAGAAGAAGAGGTGTACACCATATCTCCATCACACTCTACACCAACTTAAATAGCTTGCAGTAGTGCCAACCAGTTAACTTTGTTTTTCATCGGCTAACCATCATTATCTTACAAAAATGTGCTGTTCAGATAGAGAAAAAAAGTCTAATTGTTTGAGACAAAGTTGTTGTCAATACACAAGTGGTACAAGGTGGATTGTAGAAGTTGTGTTTGATTTCAACAATACACATATTGGAGAACCATTCGGTTCTGCAGAGAATTTCCTAGGCATAATGAGCAATACTTTCTATCACGCCACTAGTATTCAACCTTTCAACAATGATCAAGGATTAGTTATCGATTTTCCCACAAGTAGAACATATTGTGAAATGGAAGAAGCCATTGACCCCGAACTACATGCTTGGGTTATTATAAATATTTACTCGATATAGTCTTTTATAAATATAAAGGTAATACCTATTTGTAAACCATTTCATTTTTGAGTGTTGTTTAAGTGAAAACTATGTAGTATTGGTATTGTTGGGGAAGAGAAGAGGTGTTTTTTCATAATGGAGAATGAGAAGAAGAAGAATAGAAAAAAGATTGACAATGAAAAAACTGTAATAGCCAAGGAACTACACAAACCAGCTTTGAAAAACTATCCTACAAGACAGGTGACATTGAAGGGACAAAAAGATTCACTACAAGCCGACTTGGTTGAAATGATTTCATACTGACATCACAACAAAGGCTACAAATACATTTTAACAATAATAAATTGTCTAAGCAAGTTTGCACACGCAGTACCAATTAAAAATAAATCAGCCAATGAGATAGTCAATGCATTTATTCCTATACTCGATAGACATGGCAGCACACATAACCTTCAAACTGACAGTGGAAAAGAATTTATAAACTCAAAGTTTGCCAATCTAATGAAACACTATAATATTAATCACTATACTAGCTATTCTGATAAGAAAGCTTCAATTATTGAAAGATTCAATAGAACGTTGAAACAGTCAATGTGGACAATGTTTACCGAACGGGGATCTTATAAGTGGATAGATATTATAGATTGCTTGGTTTCCAAATACAATGAAAAGGTGCATAGAACAATTGGAATGCGGCCCATCGATGTAGATGTAAAACATGAGCGCCTACTGTTGGACAAAATCGCTGAAAATCGTCGTAAATTCTGTCAAAAACTGTCAACAAAGGTGGTAGTGCCAAATTTCTATCCAGGACACTGGCAGAAAATCGAGCCCGGTGACAGAGTTTGTATAAGCAAGTATAAAATGATATTTGACAATGGCTACCTGCCGAATTGGACAAATGAACTGTTTACAGTCACATGTGTAAGACCAACACTTCCTGTAACCTATGAATTGGAAGACTACCGTAAACAACCTATAAAAGGAGGATGCTGAGGATCTATGCTGAGGAGCTGTTAAAGACCACTGTGCCTGAAGTGTTTGAAATCAATAAAGTTATAAAGAGGGTAATAAGCTGTTAGTCAGTTGGAAAGGTTATGATAATAGTTACAACTCTTGGACAACTACGACACAGTTCTCTATTTCCAAATCATGTGAGATGCATTATATATCAGGCTGTGGTAAAACAAACATTCTATTCAACATATTATTCAATCCGAATGGAATTTGATTCTCAAATATTTACATATTCCCCAAAACTACATTTCAAGATAAATACAAATTTTTATGTGCCGTAATGAATGGTCTTGAACTAAAACAGCTCAACTATACAGTGTGACACAAGTGATGAAATTCCACCACCCCACAAACTGCCACCCAACTCTATAATTATATTTGATTATGTAATTTGTGAACAACAAGATGCTATACGATGTTACTTCACAACAGGAAGACACAGCAATGTGAATTGTTTTTATTTGGCACAAACCTACAGCTGTATACCAAAACAATTGATATGAGACAACACCAATTTTCTAATCATGTTCCAACAGGATCAGTTGAATACAGAACACTTGTTCAGAGATCATGTGTACAGTGGTGATATGTCACTGGACAAATTTCAAACCATGTGCAATAATGTATGGTCATCATCTGCGCATGCATTTCTAGTTATTGACTGTACATCTGACAAGGATAATTGACGCTACAGACAGGGATTCAATGCATTTTTAGTCAGTGCACAACCGAAATAACTTCAGTCTAGTGTCAGTTATCATGATGGAGGGGGGTGAAGTTGTCCTTGGTGCTGGCATCAGCAACATAAGTAAGAAGACTAGGAAAAATATGGAAAAGAAGAAGAAGGAGAAAAAGAACAGAAAACTAAAGAAGAACTGTAAGAATGTAAACAAATTGACTACTACCACTGAGATAAGTAAGCTGAAACATTATATAAAACAAAAACATAAAGCACTTACACAAGATTTATCTTCAAGTGATGAACAATACACTAAACAAATGCAACTGCTCTTGGAACCACACAAGGATATCACAAATCTTATTCTCAACCGTAGTGAACAAACACTTCAACAGCAGCAATACTTCAACATCAGCAATCACTATATCCTGAAACAAATTACTTTCATCAACAGCACTCTTCTACACCGTTATCTCAATCAAACTTTGGAAAACGTAAACACAGCTTTTCATCTACTACTTCTCTTCTACCTTCCATTTTGGAGAAAAGTGACAGTGTGAAGGATAGCGGAGACAACAACAAACAAGTGAAAAAGGAAGAGGATAGGACCGTGACAGCTGCAGTATCTACAGTAAAGAGACGTTTGATGCAAGACAATGATGATGTTAATAAAACTAGGGAAGAGGAGGGGGAAGAGGAGGAGACAGAGGAATAGGAGGAGGAGGAGGATGGGGATGAAGATGAGGAGGATGAGGAAGAGAAAGAGGAGGAGATGGTAGAGGATGATGAGGAATCTATGTTATGTGTATCACAAATGACACTATCCAAAAATACTATATTGGGCAGTTATATTTTGAGATGGTATAAAAAAGAAAAGGAGATTGATCAACATTTTGGACCAAGAATCAAACCATTTAGTGGAAATTAGTTTTTGGGTAGCAAAGTCATGACATTTGACAAGGATGGTAAAGAAATAATTCTAAGTGATCCTAAAAGAGATGTTCAAGCTGGAGAAGGAATTCGAAAGTTTCCAGTTGCACAAGGCCTATGCGAGTTGATTTTCATGAAAAATCCTTACATATTTCTAGTGACTGAAAAAGATAAACGCATTTACAGATGAATTCTAATTTGGTCAAATGTCTATAGAAAAGGTTATCGTCTGATGGAAAAATTGATAATTACAATCAATCAAAGTATAAGACTATAATAAAAAAATACTACAACTCGATGATGTAGCTACTCCAAAGAAACCAACAACAACAACAACTGACAGAATTAACCTGCTGAAAAATCCACCACCATCATCATCAGCTCATACACCCTCCACCTGCTTCACCTGCTTGATGAATCACACGCAGTTGGCAATACTGGTCATCAAAATGAAATCAATTTGATTTTAGAAGAACTAATTGAAAATGGATATATAGAAGGCATTGCACCGTCACCAATTTGAGTGAGGAGGAGGAGAAGGTGGAGGAGGAGGAGGAGGAGGAGAAGGAGGAGGAGAAGGAGGAGGAGGAGGAGGAGAAAAGGATGTGATGGAATGGGGTAGTGGTTGAAAGGAATTTTTTTTTAAAGAAAAGGACACAATTTGGTAGAAATGTGTTCAGTTAGTTGGTGTCTTTCATGATGAAATGAGGTCTAGTGCTCAGTATTATCATCGTTGTCATAGAATCAACAACAACAACAACATTGGAAGAAACCAACTATTAACAAAAATGGATCCTGTTGGAAACATTAATATCTGAGTTATTAATGTTGGTAACAATTGAGACGCTATTAATGTAAATATGTGTAAACAGTTGATTGAACAAGCATTTAAAAAATTTACATCTTCTTCTTCTTCATCATCATCATCATCATCATAATTAACGGGAGAAGAGATGATTAAATCACTGTTGGTTAGTGGAACACTAATGGAAAAAGTGAGAGAAATTACAGAGTCAGCGGTTGCAATTATTGCCGATGCAATTTCAAAGGAATTGTCACACGATACTTTTCATCAAGAGCTTATAAAAGAAAGACTCATTAGCAGAGTGCAATAAATACAGCACTTATTGACAGCCATTTGATGGCTGTCTTTGGAAAGGGAAAGACATTGAGTACTACTACAAGTGGGGGAAAAAGTCAATCAAAAAAGGGCGTGGAATTTTGAGTGATATTTCTGGAGCAGTTGGAAGTGTTATAAATTAATCTATCGATTTACTACCACTGGAACTCCAAATACCAGGTAGAAAAATTAAATTATTTTCAAAGAAAAAGTATACAGTAAAGTGTAAGATAAGCTGGAGTCGAAAAAAATCTAGATATAATAATTATAGCAATATGTTTTTTTTAATTTTGTAGGCGGACCAGGGACAAAATTAGCTAAAAGATTAGCAAGAAACGACCCAAGTGTAAATAAATTGGACAAAGCTTGCAAGAAACACGATATTGTGTATGCAACAAACAGTGATACAGCAAGCAGAGCGGTAGCTGATAGAGAGTTGGCAGAGCATGCTTGGAGCAGAGTAACATCTTCAGATGCAGGTCTATTGGAAAAAGCTGCGGCATTAGCTGTAACCAATATAATGAAAGCAAAATCAACTTTTGGAGGGGGAGGCGGCAGCACAAGAAATCAAAGAGTGAGGAGGAGGAGAAGAAAGACAAACAGACCAACAACAGCAAGTCTACACAGTTCGATGAGGAAGAGGATGAGTGGGAGGAAGAGGAGGGTAGTGTCAGGTCAAGGAATCTATTTGAGACGTCAACTGCAGTTACAGCCATACATGGTGAGAGGAAGAGGGAGCAGCAGAAGGAAAGGAGATGGAAGAAAAAAAACTTGTCATCAGCATTAAATACTTCAATAATAGCCTTACCAGATAGAGCACTTAGCGAAGCTGATCTCTACAAGTATGCTTGTATTTTACAATTGAAAAATTTTCATGGTGTCTTTATGTGTAATACATTTCCTCCTTATGGTCCACTAATTCAAGAGTGCGGGTGAATAAATCTTGATATATTAGGTAGACAAGGAACACATTGGGTGTGCTATGTGAAGAAGGACAATGTTGTTCACTACTTTGACGCTTTTGGCAATCTTAGACCACCACAGGAGTTTATAGACTATATGTGTCGTGGTCAAACACCGGCCACAACAATAGAATAAAATTTTGAATGTAAACAAGAGAATGTTTACTCTCACATTTATGGACACTTATGTTTGAAATTTCTTGTAGATGAAATATATGGCACTCATTTCTTGTAATCACAATTTTATGTAAAGTTTAAAAATGAATAAAAAAAAGTCTGGTGTGTGTGTTTAACCTATTTTCTCAGTTGTAGAACTTACCTATTCTTTAGAATAAGAGAGAGAGAGACTATCCTCACTCACTATTGATTTTTTTCTGCAATCTAGAATATAAAACACAATGCATTAACAGGTGTTTGTCATTAAGTTAACTTTGAGATAGCAAGATGCTATGTTTTGGTGGAAACCAATCAATATTAATAAGCGAGTTTTATCCACCAATAGATACTAGAGATGAGGGTGGGGGTGGTGGTGGAGGTTGGGAGCTGGGATTGCTCAGTTTTAAATGCAATAACTCAATACCAAATGTTGAAATTGGTTATAACAATAGGTTGGAATTTTTGACAAATAAGCAAAAACAGAAAAGGGATATTAGTAGTAGTACTACTACTACTGATCGATTAGAACTTACACATGATGAAATTCTCGGTATTGGCATGGTGGATAGTTATTAACTATGGAATCTACCTTCAAAAACATCACCATCCATAGGTGGTGGTGGTGGTGGTGAGGGGGGAGAAAAAAAGGAGGAGAAAAATAAGGAGGTGGAAGTGAAGGTGATTAAGAATAAAGGAGATAAACAACAAGATGAGAGCAGCACAGGAAAACAATGGCAAAGTATATTTCTTCCAGAAGACAGTTTCGAATTGCAAACAATAAAATATTTATTAGAGTCTAGATTGAAAGAGCATGGTGTTAAATTCCAGCTTGCACTGGACACATCCACAATGAAATGTTCTTTCAAATGTGATTGTCAATTAAGATTTTCGTCGGACGACTCAATAGGTAAACTGTTGGGAGTTAAAAGTACTAGAATTATAAAGCCTAATATAGAAGCAAAGAGTGACAGAGTGTTAAAATTGGATAGACCTAATGTTGTACGTGTACTGTATGATATAGTTCATGGTTCATTCACAAACAGTGTACATGACCATGTTCTCTACGATTTTTATCCGATTTTGATCCAGGCTATAAAATAGCCATCATTGCAAACACTATAGTCTATTTGCCTGTGGACAGCAAACACATAAGTTCTATCACATTGCAAATTGTAGATGAACATGGACGTCTAGTTAATTTTTGTAACGAACAAATCAATATTACTCTTCATCTGAGAAAACAGCAATAACAATGGTACTATTGTTTGATAAACTTGGTATCAGATGAGGAAGAGAAAAAGAAGATTCCACTTGAATATTGGTTTGACAAATATTAATAATACAGGATCAACTAACAAAAACGTCATTGGTCTGCCAGACACTGCAGAGCTAACATCTAAAAGTATTAATTATCTACTAAACAGAGGACTACACATAATTAGTACAAAAAGGACGAAGTGAAGAAGAATAAGATGTCAATTTTGGATGTAAGGAGAAGCGGGCCGTTTTCAGACAATAGCATTACCTCTTATGATTTTCACACTCATGCACCCTACTATAGAAGTTTTGCAGCGAACGATGACGTGAGATTATCGATTCAGCAGCAGGATATTTACACTCTTCCATTGGAAAGTTATCTATATTTAGAATTTACAGTTACCACGACAGATGGTGAAGCAATAAATACAGCACCATGTGTACCCGGATTTTTCGCTTTTCTATTTTCGGAAATTTGCTACAAGATTAATGGAACTGAGGTTGATAGTACTCGAAGTCCAGGCATAACTACACTTTTGAAAAATGCCGTCACTTTTGAAAAAGATGAACAGGAGAAAATGGAGATTGCCAGCTACCTTTATGATTCTACCAACAGTTTTAATTCATTTTTGGTGAATGGAACAAGCACAAATATTCTCGATGTACCACTACACTATCTGTTGGGATTTGTGGAAGACTATAGACGTGTTATGCTGAATGTCAAACAAGAATTAGTGTTGAGGCAAGCTGCCAACAATATCGATTGTCTTAATACTGAAGGTAAAATTAGCATTGAATGCCTAGAGTGGAGGATACTGTACATTGAGGTTTCTGATGAAGCAAAACTTTCTCTATTGAAAATGGTTAGAGATGATACACCTATACAAATGCCATTCAGGCATTGGGAACTTTATGAATACCTGTCTGTACCATCAAGCACAAACCATTCTTGGAACGTGAAAACTGCACAAATGGAAAAACCGAGGTATATTGTTGTAGCGTTGCAAACTGCAAGACGTGGTGAGGCAACAAAGAATGAGGCATCACATTTTGACAAGTGTAAAATGAAAGATGTACGTGTTTATCTGAATACATGTTACTTTCTCTATGAAACTATTAATGGGGATGATTCTCATATCTATAACATGTACACACAATTCAATGGAAGCTATAATCATGGAGATACACATGCCAGAATTCCACTACTAACGAAATCTGCTCTACAAAAGTTACAGTTATTTGTTTTCGATTGTTCATGACAGACAGAAACACTGAAAACCGGGAGTGTGGACATAAGAGTTGATTTTGATGCAAATGAAAATATACCAGAATCTACATGTGCCTATTGTCTCATGATCTACAATGTAATTAAGGAGTATCGACCCTTGACCGGAACATGACCGGAACAGTTCAACCAGTCTAATTGACATGATCAAAGAAGAAGAAAAACAGTAATAAAGAAGAAGAAGAAGATTGTTAAAATAAGAGAACTTTGAGATTATATAAATTTAATATAATGTGATTTGAGAAAGATTGAAAAACACAAACTATGTGATTAAAAAAAGAAAAAAAAGAAAAATTGTGTAACTTTGTGTTGCTAATAAAACCAAAAAGGCTATAAAGCCAAATCTAATTTTCTTTTTATTTATCAAACCAGCTATTCAGTGAATGAAAGTAGTTATAGTAGTAGGTGAGTAGAATGAGGTGTAGAGAGAGTGTGTGTATTTATATAAAGTGAGATTATAATATTGGTATATTAGTTTAATTACATGATGATTATGATGGTGATGGAAAATCTCTTTATTCTGTTGAGACTGGGTCAAAGAGTAGATAGAAGTTGACTTGGTTAGGTTTGGTTAGAAAAGGTTAGGTTGGATTAGGCTTGGTTTGGTTAGGCTAGGCTAGGTTCGGTAGGAATTGGAAGCTAATAATGAGATTGCCTGATGTTAAGCCAGCCATCAATCCCTCTGCGGCAATACCTGCATTTTCTTGTTCCTAGCATGCATATTTTGCATGCTAGGTGCATGCAGGGCAAGAGTAGACAGGAGTTATCTGCATACAGAACATACACTCACGAGATGATGATGATGATCTGGCTCTTCATCACTGTAATCATTGTCATCAACTTGTAAGCTCATGTTCTGTATGTTGAGTCATCTCCGGATGTGGACATTGCTCCTTAAAAATGTCATCATCCTCCTCTCTACATAGCTGCTGTCAGGGGCTGGGGATTGGGCTGGGGTTGAGGATCAAGGTCTGCTACTTTCAAATGTGGGGGATGAAGGTGGTGAATCAGTGTCAATATCAAGGATTGAGGGTTGGATGCTTGGGTGTGTCGGGGATGGAGGATCATTGATGTTTATTTGAAATGTTCTAGGGGATGATGGTCGGGAGCTGTATGGTGGGGGTGGGGAATGTAAATAGGGTCTGGGATCTATTTCATTATAGGGGGGAAGGTGAGATGGGTGCTCCTGATTATCAGTACCGCTGCTGCTCATGTCTGAAAACGACATACACACCTTCATCACTATCAATGTCAAACATACTGTGGGGACAGCCTAATTCTATGGCAAAGACTTATACGTTTTTAGGTTAGAATGGAATACAACCACCAACTCTATGTATCAGAACCTAGTTCAGAATTCATCTCAAAACTTCAATATTTGAAGCATGCAGTCTCTAACTCTATGTATCAGAACATTGTATTCAGAATTAAACTCTCAACTTGCATCATACTCTATGTATCAGAACCTAATTCGGAATTAAACTGTCAACTTGCATCATACTCTATGTATTAGAACCTTGATCTAAACACTTTCAAATTTAATTGACAGTCTCAAACCATCTACTTCAGAATTCAACTCAAATTTTCTCTAACTCTATGTATCAGAACATAATTCAGAATTAAACTGTCAACTTGCATCATACTCTATGTATCAGAACATAATTCAGAATTAAACTCTCAACTTGCATCATACTCTATGTATTAGAACCTTGATCTAAACACTTTCAAATTTAATTGACAGTCTCAAACCACCTACTTCAGAATTCAACTCAAATTTTCTCTAACTCTATGTATCAGAACATAATTCAGAATTAAACTCTCAACTTGCATCATACTCTATGTATCAGAACATTGTATTCAGAATTAAACTGTCAACTTGCATCATACTCTATGTATCAGAACATAATTCAGAATTAAACTCTCAACTTGCATCATACTCTATGTATCAGAACATAATTCAGAATTAAACTCTCAACTTGCATCATACTCTATGTATCAGAACATTGTATTCAGAATTAAACTGTCAACTTGCATCATACTCTATGTATCAGAACATAATTCAGAATTAAACTCTCAACTTGCATCATACTCTATGTATCAGAACATAATTCAGAATTAAACTCTCAACTTGCATCATACTCTATGTATGAGAGAGTTGTGGGCAAGTGCAAAGTATTATCCTATTTTATAGAATATTGTCTAAGCTGAGGGGTGCGTGGTGGTGGTGGTGGCAGAGTGGGTTGCAGGGCGGCGGCGACTATATCGACAACAACCTACAATTATTTTAATAATGGCAACACAGGCGTGAGTAGTAGTCAAAACAACACCCCCTAATTTGTGTGTGTGTGTGTGTGTGTGTGTGTGTGTGTGTGTGTGTGTGTGACACATATTGTTCTTCATTAACAAAATTCAAAGGTATGTTTCACAACTCTATATCATATTATGTTTCTATCTTCTTCATCTTCTTCTTCTTCTTCATCACCACTCTCCCTACTAACTTTATCTACTGAGAGGTTGGTAGCAGTGGGCTACGTTGTTATTGCTCAAATTTGTTACTCTGTATTTTCATGAATTTATAAGTGGTAGAAGTTAAAGAATTAGTAACTGGTTGGTTCTATGTGAATTATAAAGTTTTGGTGTACCTGCTGATAATATCCACGTGAGGTTAACTGTAAGTATGGATACTGGTATTCAAGTGAAGCTTACGAACTGTTTACACAGTCTTGACATATTTTCGGCCATTTCTGACTGCCGGTTTTTTCCTGCGATTGCTAATAACAATAAACAACTACCATACTGAATCTATCTGTCGTCTGCTAGAGCCAGTAGGCCTATTGAATTGTGACGTCGATTAGCTGATAACGGTAAGAGAGAGAAAGTGTTATCACTATCTGTCAATAGACCGAGCGCTTCACAGCTGTTCAACTTGTTGTTTGTTTACTCGTAGCCATAGTACTTCAAAAGCATGTAGTTTAAATCAAGAAGACTTTGTTCTATTACCACCTATATTCGCACAATCATATCCTGACTCAGGGCTTCCTTCTCCGCTTTTGTTTTGATTGCCCTCAAGACGCTTCCTTATCCTTTTCCCTTATGAATCTCTAATTCCCAGTGAAAACTGACTTCATCTTTATATTACTTGAACTGAGTGACGCCGCGCTGAACTGAGCTCGAAATGTTTTGAACTGAGCTTTAATTATGACTCCTTTAATAAGAAAATTTACAGCAAGGACGAGAGGGAATGTTGCTATTGAGGTTGATGGATTTAATTTCAAAAGGGATCGCATTATGGTTGATGGTAGAATCTCGTGGAGATGTCTCAGCATTGGCTGTCCGGTAAATTTGAAGACAAATTCAGGCATAAATAAAGTATAAGATACAATCAGACAGCACAATCATCCGGCTCCAGATTTGGATCCTGCGAGTGACAATTCAAAGAGTAAATTAGCTTCAGAATTTATTTCAAAATCTCCAAAAACTCCTAGAAATAACAGAAGTTCACTTTCATCATCTATGACTTGTGATATGGGTGTAAATATGCCGACCACAAGGACTGTCTCAACTGATTCTTCAGATAGTATGTCTACAGTCAAGCTTCTTCAGCAATGAGATGATTTAATTGCCTTCTCACAAGAATTGAAGATGCAAATTGAAATACTCGAGAATCAAGTGAAATCTCAAAAAGCTGAGTCCAGTTCAATGGCGCTTAATTTTAAGAATGAACATCTGGCTATCAAAGATCAACTTAAATCTATGGCCATTACTGTGGAAACCTTGGAGGTTGACAACCGTGTCTTACAGAGTGAAATAGAAATGTCCAGAGATGAAGCCAACCGATGGAAGAATAAATACAAGGTGCTAGTGAATTTGGCATCATGTGATGTTTTGACGCAGCAACAAAGTGAGGACCGACTCCAGTGGGCAAATTTAAAAAGTAATAATACACAACTGGTGCAAGGAAAGGACTTACAATAAAATAATAATGACTCACGAGACATACATAAAAAGAATAAGACTGACAGTAATAACATGAAACAGCGAGTGAAGATTAGGTGTTATTCGGATAGTCAGGGAAGACAGGTTGCCAAGGGTGTCTCTTCAGAGAGTGATCATGACTTTCTAAATATGATGAAGCCGGGTGCCAAGTTTGATGCAGTGATGGAGGAGTGCAATAGTATGTGTTCTGATATGTGTGAGAAAGATCTAGTGGCTCTTATTGCTGGAACTAATGACGTAGCATCAAATGAATCAAATAATTTTATTAGATCGTTCAAAAAGAGACTTTTGGAACTGCAACATACTAACATATTAATGTTCTCCGTACCACACCATTATGATCTACCCCAGTGGTCATGTGTAAATGTGGAAGTACGTAAAACCAATGAGTTGAAAAACATAAGCAAACCAGGTGGAAAAATTATTGCTGGGAGGTGACCTTAATGCTGAGTTTAATGTACTACAAGATAAGGCAACAGTTCATGAGTTGAAGAATCTATTAAGGCAGTTCAACTTTTATTGCACAAATTTAAGGCCCACTAGGGGATCTGCTTGCCTTGACAATATATTTACCAACATAGGCATACAATATATCAACACAGATGTAAAAGCATTCCATTTGTCTGACCATGATTGTGTTTTTCTGAGCCTATTGAATTTGGCCCAAGGGGATGGCAGTGTCAGGACAAAGATGGTTTCTACTAGACCTGTAACTGTTGAGAAGATGCAAAATTTTAGATCTGCACTATCAAATATAGATTGGGTAGCCAAATTATCTAACCAAGTGGGTGGTGAAGCTATTTTTAACCGTTTTATGGAAATATTTTTGTATTATTTTGATTTGTGCACACCACAGAAAATTGTTAGAGTCACAACTAACTCTCCTGAAGCCAAAGTGAGGAGGAAACCTTCCACCTGGTATACACCTCAGTTGTTAGAAATGAAAAACAAATTGTTATTGTATCATCACTTATATATAAGAGACAAGACAAACTTATCTAGATTAGCATATTGTAATGCTAGGACTGAGTATAAGAATGCTATAAATACAGCCAAGAAACAGTACAACTCAACTCAGATTGAGCTCTCCAGTAATAGATGTAAATCAGCCTGGAAAATGATCAATCAAGTTAAAATAGAGAGTCGTAATGTTAGTATGGGTATTCCTCCAGATGCTTTTAATGAATTCTTTGTAAAATCAGTTGAAGAAGTGCATGATAAAATTGCTCAGCCAATCACTACTGCTGCCCAACTTATTGAAAGTTGCACTACAGCAAGGAGGCCTGCCTTTGGTTTTTCTGAAGTAACTCCTAACATTATATTAGATATAGTTAATAGCTTTAAGTCATCTGACAGTGTAGACATCTACAATTTATCCAGCAATATAATTAAAAAGGTCATAGACTGCATTGTTGAACCTCTAACTTACTGCATCAATAGTTGTATAACGGAAGGAGTGTTTCCATCTATACTCAAATTATCAAGAGTAGTACCAGTTTATAAAAAGGGACCAAAAGATTGTCCATCTAGTTTTCGCCCCATTTCATTAGTTCCTATATTTTCAAAGATCTTTGAGTCAGTAATAAAAATCCAGATCTCAAATTACCTAAGTGAACAGCACATTTTAAGTGAAGCTCAGTTTGGTTTTATAAAAGGTAGATCTACCGCATCTGCAATAGATGCTCTGATTAAAAAAGTGTTGGATGCTTTTGAAACAGGTCAATTTGCTCAGGCTACCTTTTGTGACCTCAGCAAGGCATTCGATTGTGTTGACCACACAATCCTGCTGAATAAACTTGGTCTCTACGGTATGAACAGTGTAAGCCTCATGTTAATTGGGTCATACTTATTTGACTGTAAGCAAATAGTCTATGTAGGTCATACTAAATCTAAGGTAAAAATGATCAAGTTTGGTGTTCATCAGGGCTCTATCCTTGGACCTGTACTGTTCACCCTGATGATAAATGATCTTCCATTATCAGTGACATCTCAGTCAATGCTTTATGCAGATGATACCACTTTTTTCAATTCAGACTCAGATTTTCAAAAACTCACTTTTATGATGGAACATACTTTAAACCAAGCAAGCATATGGTTCAGGGCAAATGGTTTCCTATTGAATAATAATAAAACTCAACAAATGATTTTTAGCTTAAGAGAGATTCCAACAGATAATAGTGTAAATAATGTCAAGTTTCTAGGTATATATATTGACAAAAAATTAATATGGAAGCCACATATTGAGTATGTAAATAGTAAATTGTCTAGGGTTATTTATTTGTTGAAGCAATTAAAAAATTATGTACCTGATAGCTATGTAAGGTCAGCCTATTTTGCATTTTTTCAAAGTATTATTTTATATGGCATGTTTTTTTTGGGTAATTGTAGCCATGTTAGCAGTGTACTTTTACTTCAGAAAAAAGCCATCAGGATATTAGCAGATGCGCGTAATAGTACTGAGCATTGTAGACCTTTGTTTATTAAGTTGAGAATCTTGACAATCATAAATCTTTATATATACACTGCTCTAATACATGTAAAAACAAAGGTAGAGAAAATTCCAAGACATACCATACATTCTTATGCAACAAGAAATAAGAATAGACTGTATATACCATTCCAAAGGCTTTCAAAGTCAATGAATAGCTACAATATTATTGGTCTGAAACTGTACAATGAGTTACCTCTAAGCTTAATAAATGAGTCTACAGATAGATTTAAAATGAAACTTTTCAACTGGTTAGTGAAAACACCAATGTATTCTATACAAGAGTTCTTGGATTCTGATATGATTATTGATGTTTGATTCCTTGATTGCTTAAAGCTTTTCTTTCTTGTTTTAACATTTTGACAGGGCCTTGTTTGTACTGTTCTTTGTATAGTGATGAATATTTGAATTCTTCTGGGCTTACTTTAGATGTAGCTATGTTTATGTGTTTATATATGTATATCATATATACTTTCAATTACATTAACTTATAACCTTCTGACTTGCATAATGTTAGTATAGTTTTGACTTTGTCTATTGCCAATGTTTCTTAATGACAATAAAAATTTATTGATTTATTTATTTATCCAAAGAGGCTAGCATAAATTCAATTTTCTATGGAGCTGATTTGTACAGCATACCCAAATCAATGCAATCTCAGATTTTAGAATATGGTGAAAATCATGAATTACAACATAGAACTAGCAGCAGCAGCACTCTTTCTAAATTGTATGCTATATGCAAAAGACTCGATATTAAAGACCTCATGAACATGATTGCAGCTGAACACTTGACTTGTGAAGATGTTAAAGCATTGTATCTGCAAAATCTAGACTTCCAAGAAGAAGAAGATGCCAATTACATATCGTTTGATAAAAAACAGCATATAGATTTAACAAAAGACTTTCATCTCCCATCATGTCTAGACCATCAGAGTTTGTATCCAATAAATACAATAGTAACATACAAATGTTGTTGTCAGGAATTCTCTGACATTACATCGCATATGTTTAAATTTCAAAATAATAATAGATATATCGATCCATTCATTTTGAGAGAAATTAACCTGGAAAAATATCATTCATTTGTCAGAAAACCTGAAGAGTATACTTTTGATTATATTATGAGAAACCTAATGTATTTTCACTATAGGTAGTGGACACTAATAATGATAACAAGAGAAAAAAAATGAAGTATGAATGACTGTTCACACACTAATGTAAAGTACTAAAGTAAATATTATCATAGCATTTTTTGTTTCTAGTGTAAAAAAAATAATGACACCAAATGAACGATGGACCTGTGTCGAATTATGAAAAAATATGGAAAGTTTGTGTAATTTAGTTAGAAATATGAAAATAACCTATTCATCTTATAGTTTAGCATTGAATAATACTAAAAGGATTGCTAATAATGGTTGGTACCTCCCATTTAGATTGTTGCACATACCTCCATGCTCTTTCGAGCATATTCTAGCTATGGATGGTAAAATCTGGTATTGCAATTGTATAAAATTATCTTTTCGATTATACCACTTGGACTCATATATCACTCATAAATACACACTGAATTCACTGTTGTTAGTGAATCATAGATGGTGGTCTGGACTTTTTCCATCCTCACAAATGAGCATACCCACATCTGAACAAATTTTAGGTGACTGCTATCAAAATTTACTCACAGACATAGGAAGATTCTATTGTTTGAAGGAAGATCAAGTTCAAGATCAAACATTATCATTTTGTAATAACCTATTTTGTACCAAATAAATACCATGACTTTCAGATGTCAGCTGAAGAATTAGTCAAAGCAATTTCAGCATAAACAGCTTCTTATAAATTTATGAGCTTACAAGAACTGATACCAGGTCAAAACTATCCTATGATAAGTGCTGCACATTTGAAAACACAACATGGTGATAGAATTTTAGTGAAACTTGAAGTTGATGGCCTCAACAAATTGTAAATATTACCAGAACGCTACTTCAACAAGAAAATGTTCAAATTTGATGAAATAAAGAATAAAATCGACATGTCTGGTTATTTGATGTTTGTTCAACCATATGGTAGAACATTTAATATTAAAATATTCAAAGCAGAGTGTACATCATCACAATAGAAAAAAAACAAAAAACAGGTAATAATCTTTCATTTATTGTTACTTTACACACACACACACACATGCGCGCGAGCACGCACGCACGCACACACACACACTTATAAAATATTGTTGGTGTATTATATTTTTTGTCTTTCTATTCTCTACTGTAGGTAATTGTAGTAGTGCAAGACCCAACTACAAATATGGCTCCTATTAAAAGGAAGCAGTGGGTGCAGACTGCAGAAGGAGGAGGAGAAAGGCCAGGTGTTAGTGGAACAGGATTACATTCAAAGGACACAACAGATTATTATATTCCATTTAGTTTGTTAGAACATGAATTTAGAGGTTGTCTAAAACATATTATTATAATAATTTTGCACAGAGTAAAACCGGACATGAACCATTTATAGACTATAACCTAATGTTTAATGGTTTAGAGAATTATATTTACAGCCTATTGGCACATGAATTTCATGCAAGTGGGGCTAAAAAATTCAATATTGTAGTGAAATCTTCATATCAGAATATCAATAAAGACAATGAAGAAATTGTTGAGTTAGCCGAAGTGGCTTTTAAAACAAGCAATTTCATTGTAACATCACTAGACAATCTACCAGAACAGATTTGGGATTCATTTTTTAATTTACTCATAGAGGAGACAAATTATCAAGGTGGAACCAGTGGTTGGTCATTATGAAATATTGATGGTTTGATGCTAAGAATTAATAAATACAGACCATTGAAAGATCAAGAAGGGTCTTCATATATTGAGCTACCCAAGAGTATATTGTCTAAACATTGTATTATAAACTCACAGAATCAAACAGATTCTAAATGTTTCATGTATGCAATACTAGCGTGACAAGGTAGTTGTAAATATCATGTTGATAATCATTATTATCGTTTGTTACACGACGATCAACTATATAATTTCAATAACATTGATTTTCCAACCCCAATTTGTCCACTAGATAGATTCGAAAAGGATAACCCGACAGTTTCTGTTAATGTATACAGAATTGATGATAAAAATCTAATTTATCCATGTCGAATTAGCAAAACAACTAGACAAGACCACTTTGATTTATTACTGCTTGTTGAAAAAGCGGACGACAAGGATGAGGAGGAGGGCGGGAGTAAGGGGAATGAGGATGGGGCAACTGATGTCAATGTAGCTACATGTAAAGTAGAAACCAAAACTCACTATTGTTTAATTATTGTTAATTTTGAAAAACTTATTAGGAAACAACTAACTAAACATAGCAGAAAAATAATTATCTGTGGACAATGTTTTACTTATTATACCCATAGTCTAGATGGAGAAAGATGAATGAAAGAACATGAAGAATATTGTTCTCAACAAAAAGTTACAAGAGTTACTATGCCTAAAATGCAAGAGGATGGATCACCACCAGTTTTAGAATTTAAAAACCCATTAAGGGTAGTTCAAGTCATAATCACTTTTTTTTATCATTTCTCGGTTTTTTGGTTCATTATGTAGTTCAAAATGTGTGCTTTCCAATGATGTCTGAATCACAATTCTATGTAGACTGGAAACGATTCTAGCAAGATTTCAAAAATGTTCTGCTTGGGTATTTTCTTCAAAATATATGACATTGTAGGCTTCTACTTGCGTTTTATTTGATTTGTGCTCCACTGACAGTAAATAATTTATTCAAATTACTTTACTATTCTATTGTAACCACATATTACTTTGCTTTTCAAGTTGGTATCACTGACATTCCAGTGAAATAGAAATCTTGTCATCCAGTGTAACTATGTTATGTTTATTTGTTTACATCTGACTTGTGAAGTGAATTTTAGTTACGTGATTCTATTTTCCATTGCACAGTTTATTTCATTCAATAAAACATGCCAAGACAAAAAAGTTGGAAATCTAAAAGAAATTTTAGAGGAAATAAGTTTAAAAAATATTTACTGATAGAAATATGGTGACTAGTGAACAGACTAGTGAAGCTGGGCCCAGCAATGCGCCTGTTACAAGTGCTTCGAAGAAGAAAATTTCAGACAATTTTGAACAATTTAAAGTTTTAAATGCTTCATGCAAGAACTTGATCATATCTTTTTATATAATTTCTTTGATATTTTCAAAGTTCGCGAAATGTGAGTATTTTGATGTGAGTAATTTATCATTACATCATTTTAAGTTTCAATTTTATGCAATGTTTTTCATTTTTATTGATTTCCCAGAAAACATATTTTTCAGTACTTAGGTACACTTATTTAGGAAACCATTCAAGATAGAGGGTTGTGCTTCACACAACATGTTTATATGATTGATATCTTACTCCTGTAGTAAAATGAGGAGGATGGGATGAAACGTGTTCAGAAAAAAAATTAAATAGTACAATTTTGGGCGGAAAAAAATGGTCAAGACAAAAAAAAATCATATCTTCTGAAATATTAGAGGTAGGGACATGAATTTACTACAGTAGATTGATTTTATGCTGATAAAGAAGCATACAAAAATTCAGAGTCCTGCCTCCATTAGTTTTTGTGTAATTGGTACCGAAAAACTTGTAATTTAACATGGGAGGTATAGGTGACTTGGACTCCATATATAAACTACCCCTAAGCTGTTATGCTGATTTCAAATGTCTTCTTGTTAAACCAACACCAAACTCTGAGTCTGATGATGATGATGATGATGATGGTGATAATGGAGAAGCCGAGGCAACAGGTGAAATTGATAACACTGCTAGGAGGAGGTTAAAGAGAGGGAATCGAGCAACAAAAACTAAACCTAATCATGTCATAATGTCCTACTGTTTGTACTTTGTTAGAGATGAAACACAAATACCGGAAAGCTTGCCTCTATCACAAAAATTACCATTGCATCCTATACTCTATAGAGGTGAAAATGCTGTCATACATTTTCTAACCACTTCAACTGAATATGCTACCCAGGTTATAGAATTGATAGATGAACATCATATTGGAATGTTTCCATTAACTAGAGAACAAGAGCAAATGCATTCTGATGCAAAATTTTGTGATGCATGCAAAAAGCCTTTCGAAAACAATAAAGTTCATGATCATTGCCATCTCACTGGATACTACAGGACTGCTCTTTGCAATGCATGTAACTTACAAAGACAACAACGTAAAACATACATCACAGTATTTCTACACAATTCAGCATCTTATGATACCCACCTAATTGTCTCAGCACTCAGTTCCGTTTGTAGTAATAATTTTAATAAATTACAAGTAATTCCTCAGACAAGTGAAAAGTATATATCATTTACTATACAATTGTCCAATCGACTCCATCTCAGATTTCTTGATTCATACAAATTTTTACCTGATAGTTTGGATTCATTAACTTCCAATCTGCTACAGCCTGCTGGGCCATCACCAACTATTGAGCAAATAGCTTGTATTCTCAAACACACATCGAAACATTTCGATCATCAAAGTTTACATCTTGTATCACATAAAGGAATTTTCCCATACAAATATTGTGATTCTTGGGCTGAAATGAACGATGAAAGTTTACCACCTATAGAAGAATTTTACAGTTCTCTTTGTGATAGTATAATAAGTGCAGACGATTATCAGCATGCACATAAGGTTTGGAAACACTTCAATTTTTGCACACTTGGTCAATACAGTGACTTATATTTGAAAACAGATGTCCTACTCCTAGCTGACATAATGGAATCTTTTTGCAACATTAGTCTAGAAATTTTCAAACTTGACCCAGTTCACTATTTTACACTGCCTGGCTTTTCTTTTGACGCTATGCTTAAATATACTAAAAGTAAGTTGGAACTTTTGACAGATTACTCGATATATGCGTTTTTCCAATCCTCTATCAGGGGCGGAATAGTTAGATGTGTTCACAGACATGCAATTGCAAATAATCACTATACTGGAGCACCTTACAATACTGAAAAACCCAACAGTTTTCTAGCTTTTTTTGATGTGAACAATTTATACGGTTTTCCAATGTCTAAAAATTTGCCATTTGAAAGTTTTACTTGGATGAGTTGACAGGAAATAGACAATGCTGTTGCCAACATGAAAAATTGGAGCGAAGACCAAACAGTAGGCTATGTATTGGAAGTCGACATTGAATATCCGGTAGAATTACACGACACACACAATGATTTCCCCTTTCTGGCAAGAAATCATAAAGGTTCACCCATCCAATCAGACTCGTCTCATAACCTCACTTACAAATCACACAAATTATGTATGTCACTATTTACTATTGAAACAGGCGATAGAACACAGATTGAAATTGACAAATATTCATAGAGGCATTTCTTTTGAACAAAGCAAATTTCTAGAACCATACATAAGTTTAAACACACAGCTAAGACAACAGAATAAATTTCAAAAAAATTTCCATAAATTACTCAACAATGTTATTTTCTGTCAATCTTGTATGAATTTATGGAGACAAATGAATTTAAAGTTAATTAATAATGAGAAAACTCTATTGAAATATATTGCTCGCCCTTCGTTCAAAGATCGATTGATTTTTGGGAAAAACATATGCGCTATAACTCTACACAAAGAGAATATTTTGCTAAACAACCCTATTTACGTTAGTTTTAGATTTGAGTAAAATAGTAATGTATTCATTCCATTATGATGTAATTGGATTCCATTATGAGGAAGTGTAAAATATGTACACAACAATCAATAACATATTACAAGGACTGAAAAAACATGAAATTAATATTGTAATGGGTTACTTTAATTCAAAACTAGGAGAAGGTCGCATGTCAGATGTTGTTGGACCATTTGGATTGGGGGACAGAAACAGAAGAGGTGATATGCTTGAGTAGTTTGCATCATCAAACAATTTTGTAGTGATGAACACTTGGTTTAAACTTCCACCAAGAAGATTGTATACCTGGAAGTGCCCTATGGATAAACCGGGAAATGTGGTCAGAAATCAAATTGACTACCTGTTACTTAATAAGAGGTTCAGAAATAGTTGTCTGTCCCTCAAAACTTATCCAGGAGCTGACATAGGATCCAATCATTATCCCTTGATAGGTACATTTAAATTGAAATTTAAAAAGGTCCAAAAAAGAGAATGCTGAACTATGACTTGCAAAAATTGAATATCCCATTTGTTAAGGAAGCAGCATCAAGAATGCTCCATGCACAAATCCAACAAAATGATTGTGATAATGTTGAGCCAGAACTCAAAAAAATTCAGAAAGCTGTAGAATCTGTTAAGAAGGAGCTATTGAAGCCAGAAAGAATCAAGAAGAAATCTTGGATGACAACAGAAATTTTGGACTTGATGGAGGATAGAAGGTTGAATAAATAAAATGTGACAGAATATAAATGAATACAATACATTATAAGAAAGGAAATCAGGATGGCAAAGGAGAGGGGACTATTGGGAAATTGCTGTGATATCAAATACCATCAAAGCAAGCATGATGATTTCAACGTTCACAAGAAAGTCCACAAAGTAATAGGAAAATACAATAAAAAGAATTGTAAAGTTCTGGTAAATGAAGCAGGAGATACCATCATTAATACTGATAAGAAGAAGGAGCTATGGAAATCTTATCTGGAGAAGCTTTTCCATGATGTTAGAGAAGAACTGATACATTTGTAGGAGAAGGGCCAGAAATCCTTGTTGAGGAAGTACAAGCAGCCATTTCACATATGAAGCCCCGAAAGGCAGCCAGACCAGACCAAATAGAAGCTGAATTCTTGAAATTGCTGAATGAAGATGGTATTAAATGACTAAAATATTCAATAACATTTACTCATCAGGAGTAATTCCAGAAGATTGGTTGAAGTCAGAATTTGTCACACTTCCCAAAAAAGCAAGTTCTAAAACCTGTGGTGACTTCAGGACAATCAGTTTGATGAGCCATCTCTTGAAGATATTCCTCAAAATAATTCACAGAAGGATATATAGGCTTTGTGAAGAGCAGATTTCACCAAACCAATTTGGGTTTGTGAATGCTGTTGGAACAAGAGAGGCTCTATTTAGTGTTAAAGTATTGTTCCAAAGGTGCAGAGATGTCAGTTGTGATGTATTTGCATGCTTCATTGATTATGAGAAGGCTTTTGACAGGGTTCAACATGTTAAAATGATTGACATACTCAAGGCAATAGGAATGAATAACAAAGACTTGAATATAATCGCAAACTTGTACTGGAATCAGACAGCAGTTTTGAGAGTTGATGGCAGCCACACTGATGAAGTGAAACGGTGCGTCATTTTACTTCTATATCTTTTGAGAGGTACATAATTATTGGTAGTACATCCTATGCCTTCTTGTCCTCCTCCTCCTCATCATCAACATCATCATCAACCTTATAGAGGGCACATATTGTGTGTGTGTGTGTGTGTGTGTGTGTGTGTGTGTGTGTGTGTGTGTGTGTGTGTGTGTGTGTGTGTGTGTGTGTGTGTGTGGTGTGTGTGTGTGTGTGTGTGTGTGTGGTGTGTGTGTGTGTGTGTGTGTGGTGTGTGTGTGGTGTGTGTGTGTGTGTGATTAATATTATTATTATTGTTGTTGCAATTACAATATTTGTCAAATACACCAGTGACTTGCATGTTTCTAGTGTGTGATTAATATTATTATTATTTTTGCAATTACAATATTTGTCGAATACACCAGTGACTTGCATGTTTCTAGTGTGTGATTAATATTATTATTATTTTTGCAATTACAATATTTGTCGAATACACCAGTGACTTGCATGTTTCTAGTATGTGATTAATATTATTATTATTGCAATTACAATATTTGTCGAATACACCAGTGACTTGCATGTGACTAACACTCTTGTTTGTTATACAAAGAAAATCAGAATTTTAAGGTTGTGTTTGTGTTTGACAAATCAAAATTTGTGGCTTGTATGCCACTAACTCTCTATAGTGTTCATGTTTATATAAATCTTTCACTTATTATTGTTAATATTATATTGTTACTATCAACACTAACACTCTTTTTTGTTATACAAAAGAAAATCAGAATTTTTGTGTGTTCATTCCATAATGTGTCAATAAAAGCATAACTAACTCACACTGTCTCTCTCTCTCTCTCTCTCTCTCTCTCTCATTCTCTTACTCAGCCATTCACCACTAGATGACTATACTTATCACTAAATTGGATTGTATGACTGAAAAATAAAGAAACAAAATATTCTATTTAACTGGTTTGTGTGAATGACGACAGTGGGGTTGCTTATGCAACCCACTACACATGAAGACAGCATCAATCAGATAAATGGGGTGTACCTGTAGAATTCATTAGTAGCTGGTATGTCTTGCTAAAAGAAGCAGGGGTTTGTTTATGCAACCCCGCTTCACATTACCATCATCATATTATAATATTATCTATCTTAGATACTCTCACAAAGTGTTACAAAATTGAATACTAGCCTCTAATAAGCTGATAAAATGTCTGTTGCACTCTTACTAAGGGTGAGAAAATCAATATGTGATGTCATTGTTGATTTATATCTCTCATTTTTATCCTACTAGTATATGTTGCGCCATAACAATGTGGCAAAAATTTTGCACTTTGAGATGCAGATCAAGTTTGGCAATATTGCAGAGGTCCCCCTTACTATAACTATCAGCCTCCTCCTCTGGTTCAGTTCAATCACGTCAAGATCTACTGGGATGTCCAAATGATTACAGACAGGTGAGTAGTACACAACAAGCCTGACATCCTAGTATTGGATCAGCTGAAGAAGAGGGCTTATATAATTGATATCGCTGTACCTTCAGATGAGAATGCTCAGAAGACCAGAGGCAAGAAAATCAGAAAATACCAAGAGCTATCATTTGAGCTGAAGTAAATGTATGGGCTGAATACAGTGAGAGTACTTCCAATTGTAATAACAGTCAATGGCCTGATACTCAAGTTGGTTGTGGAAATTTGTCCAAGTATTAACTTGGAAGACGAGGTGCTGAAGAGAATGCAAAAATCTGTCCTCCTTGACACTGCACGTATTGTGCGCAAGTTCATAAAATAGTCAAAACAGTGTTATAAAGATGAAAGGAAGGTTGCATTAAAGTGCCCCTCTTTGAAAATATTTCCGCAAGAGCATGCTATATTATGCTATATATATATATATAAAAGGAATAATAATAATGATAATAATAAGTGAAATTGAAATAGGGATTTTATTGAAATGAGATCTAGTTGGTGAACCAATATTTTTATATCTGAGAGATAAATTTTAAAAATAATATAAATATAAATACATTCAGGAAATATAAATATATATAGAAATAAAGGCTTGACTATGTTGCTCTACAGGCTTAATATTGGGGCACCGAGCTTTGCTTCAGAGTACAAAAGCATTTATTTCATATTTATTTATTGATCCACAGAACACAATTCTTTCAATTGATTGGAGAAGGACCAACAGGCACAGCTCAAAACTATTTCTTCCCCGAATTTTTATGTATACACTATAAATACGGTAGTCCAAAAAGTAGGTTATGTTCCATACACTTTTGCATTCCAATTTTCAGTCAAATAGCCCAGGCAATGAATGCTCAAAAGATGTATAGAGGGAAAAGTTAGGTAAAGAGGGAAAGACAATTTTTGACCCCGCAGTTCTGTTTAGGGTAGTAAGGAGGTGAACATATCAAAATTCCCCACCACTACCCCCTGTGCTAAGGGGGTGGGGGTGGTCCAAAGGTACCATTTTTTGGTTTCTCACATATAACTTGAAAACTATATATCTTACGGACATAACTGTTACACACAAAATGAAACCTTGCATAATTCCCTACAATATTCATCTCTCAACTTTTCCTATATCTTTTGTAGTTTTCGAGATATCTGCTCTTGAAAGTGTGATATTTTTGAAAAAAACACATTCCCCTTCATTTTTTTATATTTTTGCATTTATAAATTTTTAAAAATCGATGGGAAAAATCCATGCTGATTATGAGCTTATTGAGCATTAAATTCTCTTCAATTTGATGTATAATTTCACACTTTTATGCATTTTCCTATAACTGTTGCAGCAGCTTTAGTGTTGAGTGTGAAATCTCCTTTTTTTGAACAATAGACCAATTCACAAAGGAATTTGGAGAGAATGTTTTGAACACAATTTTCGACTTTGCAGCTTTGTTGAGACTAGTTAGGAGGCGAACATAATAAAAAGTCCCCATTCCTAACTCATGTACTAAGGTGATGAGGGTGGTTTAAAAGTTGAAGCTTTTTGCTTCCAAGCTCATATCTTCAGAACAATAAGTTTAAACGATATAACTATACAAAAATGAAGCTTGATAAATTCTCTATCCTTCTTGTTCAGTGAAATTTTGTGATATTCCCAACATATTCACTCTTGAAGGTGTGTAATTAATTGTTAAAATAACAGGTTTTTAACCAATTGTTTCCTCTTTCAGGGCTTATAACTCTCCAACAATGCATCGCAGAAATTAATGCTTATCGTAGGTTTGTTGAGCATTAAATTTCTCTTTGAAATGATCTATTTCACGATTCCAAGTTTTTGTTTCATTGTTATAACAACTTAAATGTAAGGGGTGACATTTTCAATGCATTAGCAATTGGATAAAAACCTGTTAACAATTAATTACACACCTTCAGTGCCTTTGTGGGAGAGAGACAGAATTATGTTCAGCTGTTGAACTATTGCAATACTCTGTTGCATATCCATACTTTTTCACTGTTAAAATTGAACTTTGAAGTAAAATGCACTTACTTTGGTAGTAGCAATATATCAGCGGATCTCATGAGAAGTATTATCTGACAATCAGATAAACCAACTTGATCAACCATATCTGATTTGTTGACATGACCAATGATATGATTTTATTCAAGATCCATTATTTTTTCATTTAAATTGAAGCACCTATATCAAAATTATCTAAGTTAATCATTATTTTACAGTTTTAAGTGATTAGTGAGTGATTTTTGGACTACCGTATTTATAGTGTATGCATTAAAATTCGGAGAAGAAACAGTTTTGGTCTGTGCCTGTTGGTCCTTCCCCAATTAATTGGAAGAATTGTGTTCTGTGTATCAATAAATGAATATAAACTATTATTTTATGCTTCTATGCTTTTGTACTCTGGAGTGAACCTCGGTGCCCCGATATTATATCAGGTACGTTCTAATCACATCATATAATCATTATTATTATCATCGATAAAATAATCATATATCTCTTTATACTGTATTTGACATACCTTTCTCTAAAAGTTGTTCCAACTTAGAGCCATTGGTTGATGACATTTCGTTATCCATAATGATTCTTATCTTCACTCCTGAGTCGAATAGATCAATCAACTTCTGATATAACTCTTGATAAGTAAAAATGTAAATACATATGTCAAGAGTATTTTTCGTCTGCCCAATGATGTCAAGTAGCCTCCTGAAAAAGATTATCAATACTTTAAAATATTGATTTTAATTTTATTCAATGTATATGAATTTATTGATATTGATTACATACATTGATATTGAATAAGGATAGAGCACAATTTGAATATTAAGAACATGAAGAAACTATTACTTATATTTTTGGAAATATTAGTGGCTGAGTCGCCTTCCTCAACCTAACTATACAGTTTAATAGTTTTGGGTAGATGTCCTTTTGTGGTCATTTTTGGGTAACAACCGAGGAAGCTGTCACAGTTTCTTCGTTAGGACTAGTATAATGAGGAACACAAATATAGGTTAAGTCGAAATCACAGACAAACCCCTGAAATAGAACCCTTAAAATTTTGGCGGCCATCTTGTTTTCGAGTGGTTTGCCTATGATTTCGACTTATCATCTTTGTGTTCCTCATTTTACTAGTCCTAACGAAGGAATTGTGACAGCTTCTACGGTTGTTACCCAAAAATGACAACGGAGTTTCTTTTTTAGTACATTTTTGCCCAGACTATAGTATCTACAGTCTCTGGACTTCATTCTGGATTGAAAAGAAAGAAGGCTCAGCCATTGAAATATTTACAAAAATGTGAGTTAATAGTCCAGTCAAGGAAAGGTTATAGAGGGAATAGTTGGAAAAACAATTTTAGACCCCGCAGTTCTGTTTAGGGTAGTAAGGAGGTAAACATATCAAAAGTCCCCACCCCTACCCCCTGTGCTAAGGGGGTGGGGGTGGTTTAAAAGTACCATTTTTTGGTTTCTCGCATAAAACTCAAAAACTATGTATCTTAAGGACTTGACTGTAATATACCAAATTAAATCTTACCGTACATAATTTCCTACAATATTCATCCTACAACTTTTTATATCTCCTCTAAACTTAGTTTTCGATATATCCGCTCTTGAAGGTGTGCCATTTTTGAAAAAACATGTTTGCCACCAGTTTTTTTTTCTATTTTTGTTCTTATAACTTTTAAAACATCGATGGGAAAGTTTCCAAAAGGCTTTCTAGAGTAGTTTATCAGCTCCGGAAAATGAGGGGGCTGCTCACTGTTGATCGTTTGCTGATGTTGTACCATGCGGTATTTGCCAGCCACAGTACGGCATCTTGATATGGGGGCACTCGGCGCATGTGAGGAACATTCTCCTGCTCCAGAAGTAGGCACTCCGTGTAATGACTGTAGTGAGTATGATGCACACTGCCAGCCCATATTTCAGCGTTTGGGTATCCATACAGTATATGGCCTCTACATACTGTCATCGATCCTACATGTCAGGAAAAACATCTACACATACACCAGAAGAGAGGGAGTGCATTCACATGGAAGTCAAGGGAGGGTCAACTTGGATGTGCCGCGCTGTCGCCTGTCAAGAGTGAAGTATAGTTTCCCAGTGTTGGCTGTGCGAATGTTTAACTGTTTGCCAGACTCAGTTAGGGCGAGCCCTGTAAATGTATTTAGGATCACGTTGTCACGGTGGCTCATTATAAGGAGCTTCTACCAGTTGGAGGATTTCTTTAGTGAGAGCTTTGCTGAACTGTGATACTGCCTAAAGTTTTTGAATATTGTTTTTTATTACGACATTGGATATAATAGAGCACTGGAATACAAAAGATCCCAGATCTACAAGTTTACGACAGCCAAAATATTTATTTATTTATTTACATTAACCAATGTACAAATCAAATAAATGATTAGAAAAGGACCAACAGGCCATAGCTTAAAACTGTTTCCTTTTCGAATTTTGATAGTAGTAAGCCAAGGTCTAAAAGGTAGGTTATGTTGCTTCACTTTTAATTAAATTCAGAGTCCGAAATCACAGCTGATTTTTGATATAATAATACTGAGAGTGATGCCGACATACGTTCTTTGGCTTGTGCGTGGGTAATGAGTATGCCGACATAAGTTCTTTGGCTTGTGCATGGGTAATGAGTGATGGATAATGATGAGAGATGACGAATACTTCTCAGGTAGTCGGGACCGACGACTTATCATCTCATCTGAAAGACGGAGGTCAGAAAATGGTCTGGGGTTACGCGTAGCCCCTGTTGTATTTTTAGGATTAAATAGATTATTTAATATTAAAGATTTTGAAAGGATTAATATCATAGATTAGCCTATAGTCTATAATGACAGTGATCTTCGTGTACCAAGGCATAAAATTACAATCATCAAAATTTGTAAGAAACAAATTTATGAAGAGTTCCATAATAGAAACGACAGAACAAAAATTATATGCAATAATATAAAAATTCAAAGAAGGAAATACGGTAGTTTGTTTTCAGATGTTCATATTTTTTTATTAAATCAATAAGTCAATGCAGTATGTAAAATTACAATCATCAAAATTTGTAAGAAACATGTAGTGAGATTCTCATAATATAAACGACAAAACAAAAATTGTATACAATAATAATATAAAGAATTGAAAAAAAGAAATAGTTTGCTTTCAGAAGTTCAGCATGTCATCATTTTACTTCTAATGAATTCTTGCAAAGTAGTGTGAAATTACAATCATCAAAATTTGAAAGAAACATTCAGAAAAAGTTTCATTATAAAAATGAATAAAAACTACAAAACAAAAATACAGTAATAATAATATTTAGAAAATTCTAAAAATAATGAATAGTTTATTTTCAGGTGTGTGGTGTGTATCATGTCACAGTCCCAAAATATTTCCCTAATATCTTTTCAAAATATTTCCCAAATGTTTATCAACTTGGATAAACAACATTACTATAATCCAATTGCAATGTCAGATAAAGAATTCATTTTTTCATTATTTAACCTGCAAACTTAGGTCAAGTGATCATAATGCACAATGGATCTGAAGCCACAAGTGAAATAGAAAATGTAGTTGGACATATACAGTACGAGCAATGATTCAGTAAATTGATTCAGTAAATGTACATGGATATTTTCTTCATGGTATTTTTGAATAGAGAATTTTTCTCAAAAGAATATTAATTTTTGAAAAACTTATTCGTTTAAAATAACTCAATTTCTGTATTTTTATTTATATTTAATATTATTGATTACCTACTTATTCCATTATCTCACAAAAGTAATAATCAGAAAAAAGTTTTTGGCCTACCGTAATATTTTTGCACATTCTTAAAAAAATGATACCCCACTTCATCATAATATAATGTGACGGGGTAATAAATAATATTTAATGATATATAAATAGTATTTAATAATCAATAAAAAATATTATTTATATATAGACTAGTAGTATCAATAAAAAACTTTTATGGAGAAACAACCAAAATAAATTCCTGTTGCCATATTTATAATAGAAAACAATCAAAGCAAAAGATTCACGTTTTCAATTATTTTACTGACCTGGGCAATAGTAATTTTAGTGAAACCCTTCATACTCCAATATCGCGATATACATCATCTACTTCTGATCAAAGAAATAATGAGACTATAAAATATTATTCATTGACCGAGCAAAGCGAGGTCCAAGATTCAAGTTGACAGTTTTGCTTTTCTCTTGATGTGTGTTCCGCATTTACAGCGAAACACTGTATTTACAGCCTGGTTGCACAAAATCCGGTTAAATTTTAACCGTGATTAATTTCACGAGAACCAATCAGAGAAGACCTTTTTGATGAGACGGCTTCTCTGATTGGTTCTCGTGGAATTAATCACAATTAAAACTTGACCGGCTTTCTAGTTTTTGGAAAATTTAATTTGAACGTGGACTATGTCCCATTTTGGCAAGCAAATTTTCCAACTCCAGCTGTTTAAAGTATAGAACTTAACTAAATCTCGAGCTCGGAAACCGGTCCTTAATGCCCTTAGGCATTAAAAACCAATTTGCAAAAATAGACGAAATACAGCTGACTCAATTTGTGTTTTCTTCAGGATAATAATATTATGAGAGTAGAAGAATTTTCTCCATACTCCAATATTACCTACTTGCTTTCTTTGTAAGGGCTACTCGTATTTATATAATATTGAATGTAATTTATAATCCAGCTGACAGTTGATTTGTTTTTTAATAGAATAACTAGTGACCCCTGGGTTATAGAACTCGCTCATGAACTGTTGTATTGATCTCTGAAATCCGCAATTTGTAATTATACCCTGATTTAATGAGAATTATTATGGAAACAGTTAAATATCTCTTTTACAAGTAGTATGATATGACATTAGGTTCCATGGGGATCCTATTCCAATTGAAAAAAAACTACTTTCTATCGCTTCAAAACTATACTCATCCAACTTCATTTTTCAAATAGGAACGTGGTCATATGATACATGATTTCGATACAGAATTTAAAAAGAAAATTAATGACAAAACCTGCACATATATCTGAAAACGTTTCAATGATCTCAACATTAAAGATAATACTAATAATTAATTGATCGAGCGAAGTGAGGTCTAAGATTCAAGTCGACGGTTTGGCATTTCTCTTAATGTTTAAATGTTTATATATATTGCGCATTTACGGCGAAACGCGGTAATAGATTTTCATGAAATTTGACAGGTATATTTATGTTCCTTTTTAAATTGCGCGTCGACGTATATACAAGGTTTTTTGGAAATTTTACATTTCAAGGATAAAATAAAAGGAAAAAGGAGCCTCCTTCAGTGAAAATCAGACTATAGAATTTTTCATCATAAATCAGCTGTCGAGTTGACTATAAATTGCATGCCATGACGCATGCAATTCAATATCTCTATGTAACTTGGTAAAAAATTAGCATCTGTGTAGACTATAATTGCATGCCTCATTGAATACAATTTTTATGCACTATTAAATAATAGGATGCAAAGAACTTATAACAGCTCGTCTGGGCGCCTAGATGTCTTCTGGTTTTCTCGCGCTAAATTCTGGAAAGCGTTATATGTTAATTAAATCTTGTGTAAGCATGATCTGATCAAATAATAAATAGTTAGTGTATCAGTGTGGATTTGCTTATGGTTTGGGACGTCGTTATGACTGCGCGAGGTCTACTGTTCACAGAACTACTAGTGATACAAAAATGAAATATATGGGTACCTACATTGAATAATCGAGTGTTAGTAAACACTAATAGTAGCTCTACTCACAATTTTAACACTGAACAAAAAAAAAATTGTCATAGAAAATTTGTCAATGTCATAGCAACTGCTATCACAATTAGTATTATCAATTACGCGTATTTACCCAGTCAATAGACAGGCAGACAGACGTTAACATTAATATAGAACTTATAAATGAAATAATTATGTTGAGTATTATTCAGCTGAAATCATGTGTCGGCGCATAAAGGACAGTCAGTGTGATACCAGCCTGCCAAATAGCATCAGATTTTTTAAATGAATTGAAAAATTACATGAATAGCATCTAATTAATTCCAGCTGACTGAATGATAAAAAAATCGAAACAAATTTTTCTTCTTAAGCACTTTCAATGTTATTTGTATATCCTGAAAAAGGACGATGGAGTTAGGTCCGCCGCAAAGTAGACCCACGTTAATCCACGAAAAGTAACCCACGCTGTGGAATGTTTTTTAAACCATTGCTATAAAATTATTCATAATCAATCAGCTGACAAGTGATTATTCATTGCATGTGTTACACAGATGTCTAGAGAAGCCTATCAATGGTTTACAAAACATCCCACGGCGTGGGTTGCTTTTCGTGGATTAGCGTGGGTCTACTTTGCGGCGGGCCTTAGTGAACTCTGCTGTCCAACGAACTTGACCTGTAAAAAGGTTCAAAGAATACGTGTTCAACATTTGAAGCTGATTGATCAATTCTCTCTAATGTTATTGTAGGACATACAAACAGATGGACAACGACTTTGGCCTTCAGTAAGTCAAAGGTGAGAACTCGCTAACGCTCGTCAATAAATCATTGCAATTGTTTATTTATTTTATTACTCAGTGAAACCTGGGCCCTGTTTCATAAAACTTATAAGGCACGTAATACAGGATCACCATTCCAATTACATGCTCAATACAGCTGATAAAATCAGCTGTTCCTGTATTACAGGACTTCTAAATTTTTATGAAACAGGCCCCTGATTGTATTTCTCAACTTTCAACATTATTTATTATTTGATATTGAGCATGCATTGTAAAATGTCTTATTGCAACAAAAAAATTTCTGTCTCATCATAGAAATATGAGAGATACAAAAAGACAGATCCAGAGTATAATTAACTTTTAAACTTTCTTTTAGAAAACTCAGAATACATTTTGAAAATTCAAATTTCCAATATATTTTTTAAGCTTTCAAATGTATTTTCATTTCTGTCAAGGTATTGTTTACAAAAATCAGAATATATTACTTTTGTAAATTATAAATTCACACAGGAGGTGCTAGAATGGAATAGGATAGTAATAATCAATAACAAATTCGAATAAATTCAAATTAATTTTATTTATCAAAGATATAATATTATTTGCTACAACTGTATTTGCTTACATCGTAATACCTGTCTTACAGACAGTAGTTTCATAAACTTGAATACTTGGCTAAGATGAAATACTAGCTTAGAATGCATTTCAGTTCCCTCAAACGCGATTCTTATTGTCCTGTTAGTGTCATCCCACACTCATCCACCATTACCCTCCATATCATGGTAACAAAACACCATATATCAATTTTATCCACTGTCCTCAGTAGCCTGATCTGAAAAAATAAATTGATATCAGTACCAGAAATTTAATATAATTTTCTTTTATCTTGGCAGCCACCAACATTTGTGACATTAATTGCATCAAAATTGTATTCCAAGAGCAGTATATCACGACTTATACAAGATGCTAACATTTATTATCATGAATGCAAAGTGGATGCCGGTTCAGTGGTGAATGCCAAGAATGGCTTCTCCAAAACTTGAAAGTAGACTATAAAACTTGAATACTAGGGACATCATGACAAATGCTCTATGTTTAATCTACAAACATCATATAATCCACTGATGATGATGTCTGTTGCTATGCTATACTTGTTAAATTGAATAACATTTTGTCCAAATGCTCTTTGTGGGTGGAGTTAACTTTATTGTATATAAGAGTACTAAATCTTATTATATTGAAGTTGCCAATCTTTATTATATTAAAGCCACATAGACAAGAAATTCACAGCCAATACGGCTGATTGTCACGGACAAACAACCTCGAAATCAATTAGGGAACGTACTGGAGGCTATGGGAAAACCTCCAAATCACGAAAATTTCACCTCCTGGCCCCCTAGAGACCACCAAATTTTTTCGACATTTGAAATCAGCATCGCACAGAAAATTCGATAAAAGCTTTTTTGTTCAGCCCCCGGAGATAAGCCTATAGCCATAGTTCAATTTCAACCGAATTCAAATGGGGACCCGGGAAATTGAGTTTTCATCGAAAATTTGAAGTTTTCCCAAATACGAAAAATTCCCAGCCAAAACTATAAGATCGCTGTGAAAACTGAATACCAAATCTGTTGCATACTACACTGGAGGCTACGGGAAAACCTCCAGACCTTCCAAATTTTTCCCCCCGGCACCCCTGTACTCGCCCAAATATTTGGGACACATTTAAATTTGTTTCCCACAAAAAATTTATTTCAAGCTTTTTTGTTCAGCTCGCCAAGTTAAGTTAATAGCCATAGCTAAATTTCAACCAAATTCAAATTGAGTTTTCATCGAAAACTGTGTGTGTGTGAGATCTTTGTAACGTGTCGCGCCTTTCCTGGCATCATTCCAAGTTGTTTACTGACCAGCAGCTGTGATCTAATTATTGAAGAAAAAGAAGAGGAAGGAGGAGGAGAAGAAGACAATTGTGCGGGCGGAGCCCGCATCCCAGCCGGAGCGCGAAACGCGGAGCCTGCTACCCAACACTATATAGTCACAAAAGACAATTGGGCGGGCGAAGCCTGCCTCCCAGCCGGAGCGCGAAGCGCGGAGGCTGCTAACCCACCCTATTGGGGGTGCAGGGGGCGAAGCCCCCTGCCGAGCGCGAGTTTCTAAAGAGTTGCTAAGTGTTCTAAAAGAACACTTCCAACTTCATGAGTGTAAATCTTTTGATCAGACCCTTGTCTGATTCAGCCGCCTTCATTAAACTATTCTACTATGAGATTTGTTGAAGAGTTTTCCTCTCACATAGAGCATTCATTTTATAGTGAGATATAAGACACTACAAATGCCAAAAAAATGTTTCTTATCCATTAGATTTTACAGTAACAAAATTCAGGTAGACCTACTTTATAATGCCTGAATACAGGCGAAGTCATAGAGGTCTTTCTTTAAGCTAAGGTAACTTTTCTCCATTCTATACAGGTAAGTGGTTATACACAGTCAAATCCTGGAATGTGACAGAAATTAATTGTTGATGAAAACATCTGAAGGCCACTTTTAATACGTCAGAAATAAAACCTCCTCTACTCAGTTACTCAGGCACTTATGTATACAGCAAGTTAATGAACATTCCGTTCTTATAGTCCAGTCAAGAAAAGGCTATAAAGGGGAATGTTTGGAAGACAATAATTTTTGACCCTACAGTTCTGTTTAGGGTAGTAAGGAGGTAAACATATCAAAAGTCCCCACACCTACCCCATGTGCTAAGGGGGTGTGGGTGGTTCAAAGGTACCATTTTTTGGTTTCTCGCATATAAATCTAAAACTATGAATCTTACGTACATAATTGTTATTTACAAAATTTAAGCTTACATAATTTCTTACAATATTCATCTCACAACTTTTTCTATGCGGTATCTTCTCTAGTTTTCGATATATCCTCTCTTGAAGGTGTAACATTTTTGAAAAAACATGTTTGCCTCCAATATATTTCAATTTTTGCTCTTATAACTTTTTAAAAATCGATGGGAAAAATTCATGCTGATTATGAGCTTATAACGCATTGAATTGTCTTCAATTTGATATATAATTTCACACTTATACGCATTTCCCTATAACTGTTGCAGCAGCATTAGTGTTGATTGTGAAATCTCCATTTTTTCAACAATAGACCAATTGACAAAGGAATTTGGAGGGAATGTTTTAGACACAATTTTTGACTTTGCAGCTTTGTTAAGACTAGTTACGAGAAGAACATATCAAAATTCCTAACTCATGTGGTAAAGGGATGAGGGTGGTTTGAAAATTGCATTTTAAGCGTTTTGCTCCCACGCTCTTATCTTGAGAACAATGTTTCAACTGACATAACTAACTATTCAAAAATGAAGCTTAATAAATTCTCTACACTTTTTGTTTGCTGGAATTTTGTGATATTCCAAACAGTTACCAAGATATTCGCTCTTGAAGGTGTGTAATTGTTAAAATGACAGGTTTTCATCCAATGTTTTGCTCTTTCAGGGCTTATAACTCTCCAACAATGCATCATAAAAACTGATGCTTATAGAGCATTGAATTCTCTTTGAAATGATGCATTATTTCACTATTCCAAGTTTTCCTTTCATTGTTATAGCAGCTTCAATGTAGGGGGTGAAATTTTCATTGCTGCAACAATTGATCGTTTGAAAATCACATTTGAAGGGGGGTGTCTGTGAAACAATTTTTGACTTTGCAGCTTAATTTGGACCAGTTAGTAGGTGAACATGCCAAAAGTGTGCATCTTTATCTCCTCTGTTGAAGGTGTGGAACCGCTGAGTGAACACTTGTTGCAGCAATGAAAATTGCACTTTTCTATATTTACCTCCTTAAATACCCTAAACAGAACTGCGGTAAGAAATTGTCTTCCAAACATTCCCCTCTATACCCTTTTTTGAGCATCCATTGCCTGGACTATTATAATTAGCTTTAGTATGCTGCTTGATAGGCCATAAATTAATAGTTAATACTGTTACTATTGACTTGACAGTTAGTAGTAACAGTTGATAATAATTGTAAGAAAAGCATAATAATGTCTCCTCAAATATTACTTACAATTGATATGATGGGCAAATGCTTTCCTGAAAACCACACATATTGAATAAGAAGATAGTCACATCATACAAGGTGGACCTGAAAAAACATTTTAATTTGCATTTTAATTCAGGTTTCCAAAAATTCAACACACTTGTGAAAAATCATAACTTATTACTCTTGAAAGTTTTAAATTTTTGGAGAGATGAATTTAGAAGATTTCCTTCTCTCTTTGAAATTCAATGGATGGGACAGGAATAATTTTATCTGTCCGCCAGTTATATTGGACGGGAATTGCAGGAAACTGAAAAATTAGGCGAACCAAAACTTATGATTTCTTGATCATCCTCAATGGATCAGAAGGTGAAACACTGATCAAATGAATGTAACCTATAATTGGTATAGAGAAACAAGTTTAAGACTATCTGGAAATATTTCTCAGATCTTATATTATGTTATTTTATCATAGATTGGATTATTTCAAACAGTTGAGGCAAAACAACAAATCTGTGCGGTGGGGGGGGGAGGCATGACCCTCTTGTTCCAGAAAAAAATTAGTTTGTTACTCATAAACATAATAAGTTAATAGAGTTAAAACACGAGGAGAAAAATTAATGTTCTTGCAGCTTACTGAAAAATGTTAGGAATCATTTTCTTTAGCTCACTCATGGATTTCCATAATTAACTACAATCTCAGTAATCACATTTTTATAAATGAATCGCTAACCGCAGAAAGGAAACATGTCCAACTGATAGCATTGTAATGGCGACGTTTTGAATAAATCATTTAGGCCTACTGCAGGTTTAGGTTTTATCAAGTGTTTTGTCTCTCCTGTAAAATTATGAAAACTGGACATGGTGCCTTTCTGCGGTTAGCGATTCAGATAGGTTCACAAATATTATTTAATGGATTGAATTTTATATTATTAAAAAAATTATATTCAAACTATGAATGATTCATTATAAGATGATAATGTACTAATTATTGTATGAATCAATGAACTTTTTTGAAACATTAATTTCTTTTGATAGAGTCCTGTTGAAAATATAAAACTTTCTGAGCTCACGGGGGGTCCATGCCTCTATGCCCCCCCCCTGGAGCCGCCATTGCCTCTAGGCACACATTTATACAACAAGTTAATTAACATTTCGTTCTTATTAGTTTCAGTATGCTGCTCGATAGGCCGGCCATTAAGGCTAGGGCCACATGAGCGCACAAAGTGCGTCCGTTGTAGAAATACATAGAAGTGAATTGGTGACAACACACGAGGTACGTGCATACCAAGTAACGGAAGTCGTAACGGACGGTGATTTTTGAACTGCGTCGAAATGTTACAATGCACGTCGAGACATGCAAAAGTTATTACTTCGTCTGGTTCAATTGCGTAAAGCCAACTGACGTTGACACACCACACTCAACGCTCGTGTGGTGTCATTGGCGACGGCCGCAAAAAGTAAGTTGCAACGGACGCACTATGTGCACTCGTGTGGCCCTAGCCTAATAGTTAATAGTAATTGTTACTAATTACTATTGATAACTATAACTAACTCACAGTTAATAGTAACAGTTGATAATAATTGTAAGAAAAGCATAATAAAGTCTCCTCAAATATTACTTACTCTGATCATCACATCATACAAGGTGGACCTGAAAAAAAAAACATTTTAATTTGTAGCTTCTATACAAATATAAAATTTCTTGAGCTGTGTCTCACCACTGTTTCAATAGGCCTTACATTACAATAATGACACAAACACACAAAATCTTCAAACTCAATTATTTAATTCTATGTAGCCTATGCCAGATACATCTTGTATGTATTCTTAAAATAAGATTGACCATGATATAATATACAGTTAAAGAATAATAATTAAGTTTAGGTAACACAAAGTAACTCATTAACCAAAGCAATTTTTCAAATCTTTCTAAAATGTATAATTATGTAACTGATATATTATTTATTACTTCTTAAAGTCCAACTTTGTATATGGAAGTTAAAATTTTCATGTTTTTAATGTATATGACTATTGTCAATGCTGACTGTTGTTTAGCCTGTGACAAATAATAAAATTAATTGAATTGTATCACAGCAAACATTTTAAATAAAAAGTTTGTAGGCTATCTCCACCACAATCGGAAAATTGATTTTAGTAGTTTGAAAATAAAGAACAGTAATAAATCCCTGCATTGATGGTGCAAAGAGATATTTTTATCAGCAAAATTTCTAAAAGCCATTGTCTATAATATGAACAGTAGGATCCCTGAAGGTGGGCTAGGCCAACAATAGTTGACAACAAAAATCTAAAAAAGTGAGGTCCACGTTGTAATAGCAGTGTTTGATTAGCAATGGCGTTGCTATTATCATTGTTTATCATTCGAAAAAGCAGATAGCACTACGGCCGCTATTCCATTCTAGCTCCGCAATGTTGCCAAATGGTTTTTCAACAATGTGGAAGTATAATTAATAAACAAAATATTTAATCTCAATCATAAAAATTTATAAATTACCGAATTGAAATAATCATTGAAAACTATATTTTCTTGACGAATAAAATATAATTTATTATTTGAAACAAGAATGAACAGTTGATATACCAGTATTAGGCTAACTATCGACTATAGAAGTCAGTTGCAAGGCTGAGAATCGGCAATGCTGTTCCGCTATATTTCTTTAATACCATTATAACATGGACCTCACTATAGGCCTATAGGGTAGTCGGAGAGGCCTGTGTAAGCCAATACTACTCAGCCTGTACTGCATAGCATATCAGAAATAGGCCTATAGCAATAATCTGACTATCAAACAGACTTATTAATGGAAACCTATTTTCAACTTTAAATTTTAATAAAGGAACATATTATAATAACAAAATTTAGGTCTACTCAAAATATGTTGCCAAGATATTGTAAAATAAGGCCGTAGGCTAATGCATACGACCTACCGTACTTATTCGTTTTTAAAAGAGTACTGTAGCCTAGTCATCAGTGTACAATATGTCAATATCATCATTTGACAAATTACTTGAGAAATAGTTTAACCATGTTTCATGTCTAATTTTTTGTATAATTACATTATAAATTGAGTTATTTTACAGAACAGTAGCTTACAAATTTCTATCCTAACCTAAGCTGTAAATAACTAATAGTGAGTAGGTTTTTGATTCATTCAAATTTTTCAAATAAGTGCAGTATCTCTTGAGTTTTTAATTTATTGTGATATATTCTGTGATTCATTTAGAGTATAAATTCAACCTTCAAATATTCAAATCATTATTCCTGGACTGAAAATCAAGTTAGTGCCAAAGCAGTGTGTGATCACATAACCTCAACTTTTGGACAACATTAACATTTTATCAAAATTTTTGGAGAGAAATAATACAGGCTTAGCCTAGTTTTTCCTCCAATGACATAATTGTATTATGATTATAGTGTTTTATACAATAAATGAATAAATGAATAACCCTGACTTACCTTATTGCACTATGTAGTTATGTTAACCACATAAAAAGCCAAAATGTTTTTTGGTATATTACTAAACTATGAAAGCTAATTTTCAACTTGAAATTTTAATAAAATATAACATCAAAGCTTTGGGTTTAACGGTTCCAGCAAGCAGCAATTGAAGATCAACAAGCAAGAAACCCATTGCTTTGTTTTTGAAGATAATAATTTAGTTTAATATAGAAAGAAGTAGAAAAATGTAGAGACAAAGCTGGCAAGAATGTTATAGGCAGCGCTAGTATCAATCTTCAAAACGTCACGGATCTAGTGTATATGCTATATATAAAATGATGACGTTCTATGTCGACCGAATGCCTAGTGATGACGTATAATACCTTTGTTTACAATGTCGTCCGAGTGGTTTGTCGTCCGAGTGGTTACCCACCGGCCTGGCCATGAGTTAGTAGGCCGTGCTAGAACCTTAGACCAGTTATAGAATAGACATGCTGGAAAGTCTAGCCTCTGAAGCCAACATCTACTGCCATATCACCACAGTATACATATATCTTTTCTGTGATATCACCATATCGTGACGTCAGCATCGGATAGAAAACAATGTAAACAAACTCTGCAGAGAAGTTTGCTCAGATATGCTGCCATATCACCATATCGTGACGTCAGCATCGGATAGAAAACTGCAGAGCATTTTTATAAAATATATAATGGCAATGGGCCGTGTCTATTCTATAACTGCTCTAAGGCTTGAACCAACGATTTTGAAATGGAGATCCATGGGAACATTTTGCACCTCCTGAACAATACTTTATCCTCCTTGTTTTGCACTATAGTGAGGTCCACGTTATAGTGGCAGTGATGGAAGATACGAGAGATACGTCAAATCGTCACCATTTTGCCACTGAGTATACGGGGCGATGTCAGGATACACCACCGTCAAAGTCAGACACATCCATCCTAGCACTAAAAATCAGTCTTGTTTTGGCGGTGGCTAGTTTTGTCGTTCTTGTGCTGAAAAAGAAGTGTCTTGTTTTGGCGGGGCGAGTCCGTGACTAATTTCTCTACCTGGAAAACAGTCTCTGGTTGTCGCTATCTGCATTTGACGCTTATGTCAGAATAGTTTGGAAGTAAACTGGTTTCAATTTTGTCACAGACTGTACTTTCTTTGAAATATTCTGTTTATAACTTAGAGTGACTGTAGAAGTGTGTGTGTCACCACCGTTAGACAATACTCCTGTGTGACATTGTCTCTTATCTCAACCTCATTATTTTAGTTCTATTGCTTACTCTCTCATTCTCCCTCACGCTCTCCCCCTCCCTCTCTCTCACCCCCTCCCTCACACTCACTCTATCACTCCTGCGCCTTTCGCTCTCGCTCTCTGTCTCACACAAACACACACACACACACACACATACACACACACACTCATACACTCTCTCTCTTACCCGGTTGTGTGCTAATGTTCTCCTTTCTTCAAAACCCCTCAGGGTTTTGTTATTATTTCATAGAATGCTTCAGACATATTATCTTCAACCTATCTTGAATTTGACTCTCCCATGCCAAGATTTGTAATTTTTTTGTGTCAATAATATTCATTACTATCAACTCTTGCTTGTAATATTGTGAATTCCCTCATTCCACTGAGTAGGATTGTATAATATAGTTAATGTAGCATCGTACTGGAAGGTTGATGATTGAATGTGAGAGAGGGCCGGCCGTGCAAAAAAACTAAAACTGCAATTCAATTGAATCCTCACTTCTTCACTTTCTCACTATAGGCCTATATCCCTCAGAAACACACTCTCTTGTAAAATACTCAATCCCCTAGACTGAAATAATTTGACTCCTTCAAGTTATGTGCTCCCAACTTGATAAACCGCCCGTTGTTCTCTCAATAATATTTGTTGAACGAGAGCTAGCAAGTTCTTACTTTATACTCAAGTTCAAAGTTGTTGCCAGTCTGTGGGTTTGCTTGTTTGTTTGAATGCACTACAATAACTTTAGAAAGAGTTGATCGATCAGCTTCAAATTTTGAACATGCACTCTTCGAACCTTTTTACAGATCAAGTTCGTTGAACAACAAAATATTTTACTCACTTCTTCGTCCTTTTTCAGGATATAAAAGTAACATTGAAAGTACTAAAATAACTTGCTCCTGAGTGTCTGCCTGACTATTATCTTTCAGTAGCATACGCATAATATTAATGATACAAATTGTGATGGCAGTTGCTATGTCGTTGGTATTATTAATTTGGCAAACTTTGAATTTTGTTTCTGAATCATTTACCCATACGGAGAAACCTATGAAGTTCTATGGATTCACGTAGGCCTACAGCGTAATATTAATAGGAAAACAGTTTGATGTTCCTTTTCCCAAGATAATTTGACAGTGGGCTCCACTGGGATTCCTATTCAAATTAAAAAAAAATTCTGTAGGTAGCTTCATAATTTAGGTCTGCCATCTTCATTCCACCACATTGAATTAAACATTTTCTTTGGGAAGGTTTAATACAAGATTCAAATAAAGAATTTCAAGAGACAATGAATGGTGGAAATCGCTCATCAATGTATCAAACCACCGTTTCAAAGATATTCATATTTTAGTGTTGAAGTTTTTGGATATCTGTGATACAGAAATATTGCTCGCCTAGAACAGGATAGATTATTCATCACATTCTTATTATTATCGTTCCCTAGCAACCTATGTTAAGCGTTTATGTAGTCGCTGCTAAGAATAGCAATTGTTGTCAAGTATAAAAAAAATATATATATATAATTAAATATATTTGAATTGTTTGTATTCACAATTATATTTTTGTTCACTGCCAGTCTGTCTCCTGTTTCAAGAAATTCACATAGTTTGTACATGGGCCTTCCTTTGAGAAACTCACTAAGTCTTTTTTCAATGTCACACAATCCAGCCTTTATCTTCTCCAGTAGGTGATTCCACAGTTTTCTGCCCACGTATGAAGGTTTATCTTCGAAGATTGTAGTCCTGTGCCTTGGGAGTACATAGTTGTCTGCCTGCCGAGTGACGTATTTATGAACATCTGTGCCTCTCTGGAGATTTAGTCGGCTAACATGGGTGATGACTTCCATGATGTAGATGTTGGTCACCGTCATGATGCCCAGATGACGGAAGGCATCTCGACATGTCTCCTTTTGTTTGAGACTTGCCAGTGTATTAAATACTATATTCGACTAAACAACAAGTGACCCAAATGAAACGATTCAAAATATAAAAAAAAAAAAAAAAATGGGAATGCAAAAAATATATATTTGGAACTCCATAACTTATCATTTAATTAACAGACATTTATGGGATTAGTAATTTTCTGAAAAAGACTAATAATTGGCAATAATAATTTAGCAATATTGCACTAATAGTTTTAATTTTAGATGACTCTCTCCTGGATTATTGAAATCTGTGTTGGAGATTCCTAAGTGATTGCTGCATCATCTGAGAAAACCCCGTGGAAGGGAGCTCTGTTCGAAATTAACAGAATGCTCAAGTATAGACATTTAGAAGAAGACAACCATTCCATTTGAATAATTGAATAAACCATTTCATTTAAATAATTTGTTCATTGAAATCGACCCCATCAATATTTACTCGTGAATTACCAGTAGTGTATTGTTAATGTATCAAGATTTGAGAAGATAATATAAGCATCTTATTAGTTTTTCTCTCAATGATCGTAATGTATGGCTTAATTGCTTTTATATAATTATAAAAATATCACAGTTTATTACATTCCAGTTCAATTATCTTGTTTCACCATCCATTTCTAAGTAGAGCTCATAAGTATCGTAATCTTGCCATACAATTACCATACAATAATTGAAGTTGATTTCATTCAACTTTAGTGGCGCCATTTCACCAAACTGCTAGGGAGGAGGAGGGGCAAAAACCAAGAGGTATTGGGGGGGGGGAAGGAATACCCCCAAAGGATAGAGGGACCTGGGTTTTTCCCCATAAACACTACATTCGAAGATGTTATTATTTATACTTCATTTTTTTCCAGTTTTATATAAATGTGGTTGAAGTATCAATACAGACATATTATACATAATTACTTATTAAATTCAATCATGAAATATTTATTAGAAATTCAGGTCTACAGAGAGGCTCTAAAGTAGGAATACACTAAAACAGATTTCTTAAAAATCATGGAAAAAGATAAATTTTTCTGTTACAATGACAATTTCATTGGGGAAAATATTCTTATTGGAAAATAACTTTTAGTTAGAAAACTAAAGATGCATCAAGCTGTTCCCATAATTCTCAACAACTCTTTACATACATTTTTGATTGTCTGATTGTGCCCTTAGTCTTGCTTTCACTGTGACATCTTGCAACTTGTTAATTCTAACATTGAAATTTATTCAATAACTCACTTATTGTGCTCTGATCAATAAGTGTACCCATTCTGTATTCAAACTATACCACAGAGAAAAGAATATTCTTTATTACTCTGTACCCATACTTTCAAGGCAATTTTGCTACATTGTTAATACTGTAGAAGGAATTATACTACTGCTGTTAAAAAAGTATTAAATTTTTATGAGACTCTAAGGATTCGTGTAGATAGACCCGCATTTTCATTATTTATCTGATCCTTGAGGGGGGCTTAGGACCCCCTTTTCACTGTCCCTCTTAGGACTGATCAATTTCAAGGCCTCTGACATGACCTAACGACTGTTTCCAGGCAGCTGGGACTGGCAGTTTAACGTGTCCAACCGAAACACGGGAGTGGTATGAGAAACATATCTTGCCCAGGCCGGAATTTGTTATACATTTATAATAATAATAATAATAATTCATTGGATATTCTAATTCGTTATTATTATTATTTTATTCTAGCAGTTGGTCCTCGGCTGCGAGTTTTAGGATTGGTGATACCACCGTTGTGCAAGAGGCGGATGATGTGGAACTTGCACCAATTTAAAAGAATATAGTCTAAGTTATTTATTTTGTTGTCCAAGTTGTTTTAGGTAGTTTATAATCTCTCATTTATTTTTCATTCCATGTATATTATAATAAATTACTTTAAAAATGAATTGGTTGTTCACTATATTATACATTATTTTAAATATACAAGACCGTATGAAAATAGTCTCATGAGGGTAAATGCAACGTTGCCAAATAAGATTTGAACAACTTCGTCCGCAGCTGATTATAAGTAAGAATTAATATTGATATTTTCAAAATACAGTACACCTGAAGAATTGGCAAAGTTTATGGTAAGGGGTGAGGAGGTACTCAGCTCTTCCAACTAACATCGGATTAGTTTTATGCAGTCTACTATAACAGACGTTCCCATATGGATGTTACTATAGACGTATTTATCATCGTATTCCATTTCTGTTTGTTAGTTTGTTTGTCAGTATGTCTGATGGAAATCGAAAACGGCTTTAACGATTTTGATTAAGTTTGAAACATAGTATATAGTTTGAAATATAGTGAGTTTGTGATACGAGAATCATCATTTTAATTAGGACTCATGTTTAGGATAACTCACTGAGGGAACTTAAAAATGATCAGGTAATAATATTCATCAACCGAGTAGCAGCTGACTGAGAGAGTTTTCCGTCGTCAGTTGAAAACAGTTCATCAAGAGAGTTTTTCATCGTCAGTTGAAAACAGTTGATCAAGAGAGTTTTTCATCGTCAGTTGAAAACAGCTGATCGAGAGAGTTTGCCATTGTCAGTTGAAAACGAGACAGATGTGTTGAGTCACCAAGTTTGTTGACGTCATGTTCTAAAGTTATTGCATGATTCGAGAAAATAGGTGCAGAGAGCAGCCGAGTGTCAGCAACGCAACGCAAATTTGAATTTGAAACATAATGATTGCGGTAATATTAATCAGGTAAATGCTAAAGTAGCCAGTTTTAATATACCTGGGTAATTGAATTATAACAAATCATTTACTTCTAAATTTCCATTTCTATGCCTTTGTACTTACAACTCTATCCTTTGATATTGTTATATTCATAGACGTGAAGTAGATAGATAAGGGTGGGTGTCTACCATAAGTAAAATGAAATGTCTATTTCCGACTTCTGTAGTTGAATACTTGTAGCTAGTAGTTCTGTGAACAGTAGAGCTTGTACAGTAGTTATAAAGTTTATAAGATCTCATTGTTTAACAGATCTCATTGTCAATATGTCACCCCAATAGCCCTTCGGACATCGGAAAAAAGAAACCGGTACCATGACGAGAAATCGGTAAGTGTTGAAACGGCCAATGAGCTACAAAACTACAAAAGCATATAAAAATTATTACGAACGAATTATAATAAATATTCATAGTTCATACAGAAAGGTTCTATCTAATCACAGTGCATTGAAATTAATTTGTAGAGGAATGCAAAAATTTCTCTCACAAAAGCATGATAAATTTTAATCCTGATTGATTTCACGTGAACCAAATCACAGAAGACCATCTCAAAAAGATAGCTTATCTGATTGGTTCTACTGGAATAAATCAGGATTAAAATTTAACCGGCTTTTGTACAACTGCCACTAAGTACCTGATTGAATTAGGTACAAAAGTTTAACAGCTGAGTCATAATTTTGTTTCAGTCCCACACACATGCACTCGCTCACTCACTTCCATCATCAACAGACGACGAAATTATCAGCTGTTTTTCCAAGGATGAATAAATTCTTCCAATGTCCTTCAGCGAGTTTCCCCAGGGGTGAGAACTAGTGCAATCGAATTTTTATATTATAAACCTACTATTTTCTGATTTTCGTGAGAATCGTTAGAGCCGTTTTCGAGATCCGGTGAAATACAAACATATAAACATTTAAACATCTAAACAGAAATTGCTCGTTTAATAATATAGGATTTAGAATACCTAAACTTGCCGACATTATATATTGTATGAATAAAATCATTCCAAATTTGTATGAATGTTCACCAAAATTGCTATGCAATATTCTTTCGATATAAAAGAATATCAATGATATTATTATTCAACTTTTTATAAGTAACCTTTACATTAAATGTACTAATATTTTAAATTTTAAAAAGCAAAGCCTCCCTTACTTATCTTCTAATATCCTATTAAAATATTTGTCATGTAGTTTTTCCTGATGTAATGTAGTACTTTTTAGTCCTCCCAAACAAGAATGGGTATACTGCTAGTCTCAAAAATAATATCAAAAAGATACTTTATTTCCATTTTAAATTTTATTATTCTGTTCTATTTCTATTTTAAAAGAGATGAGAAACAATGGTATATATTTTTATAATATTATGAAAACAGGAAGAGTTCCCCACAAAAACAAAGGTGAATAATGTCCTTTGGAAGATTAGAATGTAAGATGTGAATTTTATTGTCATACACTGAGCACTGACTAATGTTAAAAACTAAAGGGTTGGGAATTGGGATACTCTGGGGGGGGGGGCATTTCACTTGGATTGGGGGGGGGGGCATTACACTTGGATTGGGGGGGGGGGCATGCGCCATTGCCCTTGGGGGGGGCTGGGCACCCCTGCCAATGACTGATTGGCGTGTATTGACGATGACAATATTACCTGTTTTGAATGAAACCGAAGCAGTGCCAAGCTGTAATCATCAAAAGCTAATCTACAAACATGCCAACGTACATATACAGACAAAAGCAAATCCCATCGTTGAAACGTAGAAAAATCAATCATCAAAATATTATCATGAAAAAATAACATTTTCCCGCTTTTTTGGGAAACGATAACTGTATATCTTCCAGTATTGAAAATGACATTCGAAATGAAAAACAATACTGAAAAATTTTATTATATTCAAAATTCTCAATGTTTGGGTATATTAACCCCCAAGTAGACTACATTCAACACAGTAGAACCACTATAATTTGTAGCTTACGGGACCAAGCATTTAATAAGAATTTTGGAGGGTGACGAATTATATATCAAGCTCTGCAATATTGAGGCTGATAAAATAAAATACAAAAAAAATATATCATGGATACTGATCCCATAATTACCCATAATTAATTCATAATATAGCCTGTATGAATAGATATTAGAAAATATTGTTAAATATTAATTTGACATACTTCTAAAAGATTTCAGAGATCAATACAAATGTTCATGAGCGAGTTCTTCAACCAAGGGTGTCTCTAGTTATATTATTATATTTGAATCCATAGAACTTTAAAGTTCACTCCGTATGGGTGAATAATTCACAATCAGAATTCAAAATCCCTAAACTAATAATACCAATTACTATAACCTTAAAGGTATTGCTATCACAAGTTGTATTAACTAATACATGTGGGTGGGCTATGTTGAAAACAAACAATACCTAGACAGGCAGACAGACATTAAAGAAAGGGAGTTGATGTAAGTTTTGTATATTAATCAGCTGAATTCAGCGGAGTTATCAGTTACTATGGCATACTAGTTGTAAAATATAACCATGAATAAAACACAACCACTTACTTTAAATAACTCACTTTATTGTTTCTATGATTCATCATGCCAACATAACCTTTATCACCACACAGAGCGCGCGAAAACAACCACGTCTGCCAACCTTATAGCTACATACATTACAATTCCTCCCTTCAACTTTACAAAATATTTCAACAATAAGAGAACTATTACCAGTGACACTCAAAAATCGAAATCATAAACAATGCAAACACAAGTCAAATTACAATAACAAAATAGTTAGTTTTTATGAAAAAAATAATTACTAATTGATTTTTAATTATCTCTTACAAACTGAATCTTAAATTTAAATCTAACAATGAAAATACTATTACAAATTCATCTTTCCACTGGCTTTCTCAACCTTACTGGATATCTATTCATTTCTGATTCTGAGGAGTTATCATTAGACACTTCACCCGACAGCTGAGGCTGTGACTTTCTGTTTTGTGGAATCCTGGAAGGTAATTCCCTGCCAGGGGATTGAATGAGGATTGGGATGTGATCAGTTGGCGATGCCTTATCCAGATTAATTATATCTCTCTGAACTCCCACTTCTAAGCTCACTTTCGGTGGTGTCAACAATAAATCACATGTGAATGTTGTTTCTTTAGCTGAGTAATGCGCACTAACAATTTGATCCACATGCCGTTTCCAAATTACATCATTATTTAGTTTCACCAAATATGTTACTGGACCTAATTTGTCAACAATGTTTGCCTCAATCCATTTCCTTTGTCCCCTGTAGTCTCTAACAATCACAGGTTGCCCTACAATAAAATCCCTAGTCTTACCTCCCCGATAATTTTCCACTTGTTTGTCTTGTTTATCATAAACAACCCTTTGCAAATTTGGTTTAATTAAATCCAAACGTGACCTCAATGGTCTATTGAACATTAACATAGCAGGACTCTCATTTGTAGTAGCATGAATCGCATTTCGATATGCTAATAAAAATCTACACAAAGCCAATTCCACATTTTCATTTTCTAGAAGAGCACATTTTATTCGATTTTTTGTTACTTTTACACTATTTTCGGCCTGTCCATTAGTCGCCGGTCTAAAAGGAGGTGAAAAGGTATGTCTAATACCATTAGCCTTGAGAAAATCATTAAATTCATTGGATGTAAAAGGTGGGCATTATCTGAAATAAGGTACTGAGGGAGACCAAAACGAGCAAAAATAGGTCTCAATTTAGAAATGGTTTCTTTAGCAGCTGTAGAATTCACTTTCTCTACTTCTAACCACTTAGAATGTGCATCAATGATTATAAGATAAATTTGTGAATTGATTGGACCCAAGAAATCAAGATGAATTCTTTTCCACGGTTTCTTGGGAAATTCCCACACATGTAAAACACTCTTAGAAGGGAGTTGCCTTTGTTCTAAGCAAGCTCCACAACTATTAGCCAAACATTCTATATCAGCATCTATACCTGGCCACCAAAAATACGACCTTGCCATAGCTTTCATTTTTACGATGCCTAAATGTCCACAATGCAATTCTGACAGCAAGGCTTTGCGTAAACAGGAAGGAATAATAACCCTATGTCCCCACATCAGAATACCCTGCTCTATAACTAATTCATGTTGTTTTTGGAAAAATGGTCTCATATCTTCCATGTCTGAATTAAGCTTACCCTCTGGCCAACCATACATAACATAACTGTAAACTTTTTTTAATAGTGTATCTTTACTTGTTTCTAATTTCACACAGTTAAAATCAATAGGAATGTCATTTTCTGTGATAAACTGTAAATATGTACCCACATAGTCCACATTATCATTTTCAAAAACAAAATCTTTTACATTCAATGGAAGTCTTGATAAGCAATCTGCATTGGCATTGGCTCTAGATGTAATATACTTGATATTGAAATCATAATTTGTCAAAAACAAGGCATATCTTTGCAGCCTACTAGCTGCATATACTGGCAATCCTTTCTTCGACCCAAATATAGATAATAACGGTTTATGGTCTGTTAGTAATGTAAACTTATTACCATACAAATACTGATTAAACCTTTTTATACCATAAACAATAGCCAATGCTTCTCTATCAATCACAGAATATCCTTTCTCTGCTTTTGACAAAGTTCTAGAAGCATAACAAATTGGTTTTTCTGATCCATCTTTTTGAATCTGACTCAGTACGCAACCTAAACCATAAGCTGATGAGTCGGTAGCTAATTGAAGTGGCAACTTAGCATCATAATGTGCTAGTATAGGCGCTGCAATTAATTTACTTTTAATCAATTCAAAGGCTTGTTGACATGACACTGACCAGTTGAAAACACTATCTTTACGTAACAGTTGATGCAGAGGGGCTGCAATTGTTGCTAATTTAGGCACATATTTACAATAATAGTTTACTAATCCCAGAAATGCTTGGAGTTGACTCACATTAGTTGGAGTAGGGGCATTTGTTATAGCCGCAATCTTACTTGGTGCTGTTCTCAATCCCTCCTTACTAATAATAAATCCCAAATACTCCACCGTTTTTTTGAAAAACTCACACTTATTCTTACTTACTGCTAAACCATTAGCATCCAATCTCTTACATACTTCTGTTAACCTATCATAATGCTCTGTCAAGTTTTTACCACTAACTAAGATGTCATCAAGAAAACAAACTAAATTGAATTTGAATTCCAGCCAGAATTTTTTCCATAATTTGTTGAAAAATACCAGGTGCTGAGGCAATACCAAATGGCAGTCTATTATATCTGAAAAGGCCCCAAGGAGTGCTTATAGTACAAATATGTTTGGATCCTTCATCAAGTCTTACTTGCTGATATGCTTGTGACAAATCTATTTTTGAATATTTTTCACCTTTTTGTAATCTATTAAACAAGTCCTCAGTTTTAGGAATTGGATGATGATTCACAACTAAGCATTTATTAACAGTAGAACTAAGAAAATCGGCACATATTCTCAATTCACCATTTCTTTTTATTACAGATACAATAGGAGTACCCCATTCACTGTTGCTTACTGCTTCCAAAATGCCTTCCTGCTCTAGCCTCTCTATTTCTGCTTTTACTTTGTCTTGCAATGCATAAGGGATGGTCCTAGGTTTCAAAAACTTAGGATAAACATTATCCTTTAACTCTAAACGTGCTGACTCACCCTTATAGCAACCTAACTTGTCTGTGAAAACACCTGGATATTTATTATACAACTCGTTTATCAACTCTGTCTCATGAACTAAACCTACTTCAGAGTTATTAATGGGTTGTTTACTAATTATGGAATGCAAATTTTTAGCTTCTGGGATTTGAACTACCAATTTGAGGTCTCTCATCCAGTCTCTACCAATCAATGGATTTGCACCATTGTTAATTACATACAATGTCAATTGGTGTTCCCTGTTCTTATGTTTGACTGTAACTGCCACTTTGCCCTTAGGTATGATTGGATTATTAGTATATGAACTTAAAACTAAATTTGTTGGCTGCAATTCCAGATGAGAAAAGGTTTCCTCATAACATCTTACATTAATTACTGATACACAAGCCCCACTGTCAACCTCAAATAAGAGAGGTTTGTTTTCAACTATTAATTCTAGTGTGATTGGCTTGATTCTTGTTACACTATTAATTTTGTCACGCTCATACTCTGACTTCAATGTATATAGATTGGTTAAATAATGATTTTCATTACAATTTTCATCATCATCTCGATATTTAAAACCATCATTACCCCCAACATCTGCACAATCCACATAGTTTTGTGCTTTATTATTAAATGAATAAGAAGAGTTACCCTTTGCTTTACAGACTTTAACTAAATGTCCACTTTTCCCACAATTGTTACATTTGTACGATTTGAATCTGCAATTTCCAGCGCGGTGGCCGTACTTGCCGCAACAGAAACAGGCACCGTGCTGTCCATGAACTGTTGATTGGCCACGCCCTTGACTCTCCACCGGCCTGTTACCTCCTCCACCATGACGCTGAAGCTGCGCGATCTTTTCCTCCCTTTGGAGGCCTACTGGAACTGATGATAATGAAGCCGCCTCCTTGTCTGTTAACTCCATACTCAAGGCAATTTTTACCGCTGCATCATACGTTAACTCATGTTCGCCTAACAGCCTCTTTTTGATTGCATCACTCCGCAAACCACTCACCAAACGATCCCGCAAATAATCTGGCCAATTTGCTTGAAATTCACAATTGATTGAAAGTTCTTTTAGTTTGACAATATAATCAGCAATTGATTTGTGTTCTTGCTGATTTCGCAAACTGAACTTGTACCTTTCAGCAATAAAGGAAGGCTTTGGATTTAAATGAGTTCCAACTAAGCTAACAAGTTCTTCAAATTTCTTTGTAGTAGGCTTATCCGGAGCACACAAATGTTTCAGTAGATTATATGTTTTGAGTCCCATTATAGACAATAACGTTGAAACCTTTTTATCTTTTTTGATGTCGTTTGCATCCATAAAAATCTCAAGTCTCTCGATGTACGACTCCGATGTTTCCTCACTGGCATCAAACGCTCCAATATGTCCTATAAACGCCGCCATAACACGCCTAATGAAACCTCCAATTTCTCGTCGCCAATGTAAAATATAACCATGAATAAAACACAACCACTTACTTTAAATAACTCACTTTATTGTTTCTACGATTCATCATGCCAACATAACCTTTATCACCACACAGAGCGCGCGAAAACAACCACGTCTGCCAACCTTATAGCTACATACATTACACTAGTGTATTTATCGTTATGGGAATACTAGTTACAGTGTTTTTGATGGCAAAACTACGAATTATAGAGTTATGGTTCAGTGTACTCACTAATCTTGACAATTGAACTATTAAGTGAAGTTATTTTTGTTTTGTGTCAAGAAATTTACTAATAGTTATATTATTCAAGCTCCAAATAACTGCAGAAAAGAGAGACAACTGCACAAAATAGGAATGATTTATATAACAAATAATACAGTTACAAGATAAGTCATCGCCTGATATTACTACGAAGAGGGATAGAAAAGAGTGATAGGTTTCAGAAATAAATTGTCAATGGTCTTGTTAAGAATAGCCTACATGTGGGGATCCATCAGAACAATAACCATTGTTTGAAAACCCAGACAGCTCTGCGTAGTACAGTCCGTCCAAGAACTATACCTTTTGGAAGTGTCAGAGATTCGATGTGTCTGACTTTGTCGTGTCTGTACGAATGTAAAAGTGTCCGGTTTTGGCGCCTAACGCACACGCCAATTCGAGACTCTTTCAAAACAGTCTTTCCCTGTCGCTGGCGTACGGTGTCGATGGATGAGATAGTCGCTGTCCACTCCTGTCAGGTTCTGGGTGTGTCGGAGGACTAAGGTGGCGCGTTCCCGAGTATACACAGCTGCTATTCAATTCTTCCCATTAAATTCGATCTGATATTGAATTTAATTCCTTTGATCAAATTATCAATTTCATGTCAAATTAATTGAATTCATCAATAAAATATATTATTTCATAATTTGATTCTAAACTTTGCTTTCATAACTGAGATCAGATATACAAACCTGAAATGGCGGCTAATTTGAAAAGCTGTGATTCACCAATCTGAACTTTTTGCTTTTTTGCTCAACAGCATTCAAGTTATTCACTAGGTATTCCATTCCAATTTATTTTGAAGATATAAATCCTATCTACGATAAGATAATTTCACTGGAAATAATTCTGAAATAACCTTTCACTATTATTTATAGCCTACCGGTACCAGTGTAGGCCTAACCTATTCCGGTAAACTGAAGCATGGGCGAAGTCTAGGATGGTCTCAAAGCTATTAACTTTTAAAGTTGCATTTCAAGTATAATTTGTGTTTCTCATACGGTAATATCTAAAAATAATTTCATCTATTCAAAAATACATTCAAAATCAATTACACGACTCCCCTACTTTAGCATTTTGTTAAAAATCAAAATAACACATGGTGGCTGAGAATTGTTTGTCTACTTCTGTACAGTAACTGTCAAAAGTGAAATAAAATATTTCTGGCCAACTGACAACATTGCAAAGCTAGAGAGAGATAGTGCTATCTGTTTTGTTGCATGTTAGACAAGGATAACAACAATTATCCTTGTTGGTAATTATCCTTGGTATATTATCAATCATACCTGCCATTATAACATAGACCTTACTATGGTCACGTGATGGAACTTATAATAATTTACGATTGGAACTGGAACTGAACATTTTTGATTCACTGAATATTTGACATATGGCACAAAGTAGAAGGAATTTCTTTTTTTCTTCTCTGTGCATATGAGACTATAGTGTGGTCCACGTTATAATGACAGTATTTGATAGCTTTGGTTTTGCTATCCTTGTCTATCATTCGACAAAGCCGGTGGTCCTATCCTTTTCTAGGTCCACAACTATGCCAATTATGTTTTTGACAGTGTAGAAATATAATTAATTAATGCAGAGAATCGGCATCGCTATTCTTCTATCTTCATCCACTGCCATTATAACGTGGACCTCACTATAGGGTTGCCACTCCTACTATATAATAAAGTATTGTACATTATTTGGAGGTCTTGTACTTTATACTTTGTAAGCAAGATAAAGTACACAAAAATACTTTATTTTGCTCAATAAAGTACGAGGGAATCAAGTAATTTTTAGTTAGTAGAGTGGCGGAGACTATTTTGAATAACTGGCAAAATCGCTAAATGAAAAGATTTTATAGGTCTCAAGCAAACAGCTGCTTTGTTATCGCCGGGTGCGATATCAACAAGCTAGAGATTAGATAGTAACATGTACTGGTCGCGCGCGAGCTCTAGACCCCTGAGGTCTGAAGAGGAGAGAGGAAAAATTCCATGAATGACTACTCAAAGTAAACACATCAACACTCGCTGGGTTCTCTCTCTCTTAATAACAGCACGAATAAGAGTAATATTGTTGTTGGGCTATGGGAAACTGAATGCGTTGAAATTTCCATTTCCAGTTGTTCAATGAACGGTGATCGCGTTATGTCATCGAATACGGTTTTCGAAAACGGTGTTCTTAGTCTTTTTATCGGTGAAATATCTTTTCTTTCGACACCTGTGAAGTTGTGATGTGATAGTGAATGAAACCTGTGAAATTGATGTGGTAGGAATTCAAATTGATTAAAAATTCTGGATATTGTTGAACCGCAAATTCATCGGGATTTTTACAGCAATTTATCTTTAGACAATATATGCAGATTTTTAACCATTTGTTGATTAACAGATGAGCGCAGCTGTTTAATAAATAATATTTATTAAATTAATAATATTTTATAAAATAATATTTATGTAGGTTGACAATATCTAGTCGTTTTATCCAATTGTTCAAATAATTTTTAGAGTCGATACACTTCAGAATGTCTGAGAATAGCCGAAAAAAAGTTTTGTTGTACATAGTGAGGCGAGAACATTAATAGGCAATATTATTCGAAAGTGTAATGAAGAAGCATTGGAAAATTCGTCGAAATTCTTGGTGAAACAGGCTACAAAACGGGCAGCTTACTATACAGGTAAATCAGAGAGTCTTATAAAAAGAATTCGTAGACAGCTGAATGAGAGCGACCAGGGAAAACTTGCAACTCCTGGAAAGCATAGACCAACAAGAGCTGAGAATAATAGAACATTATTTGTAGATGATTTCGATAAATGTGTAATACGTAATATAGTGCACGATTTCTATAAAACAGAGAAAGTTGTCCCAACAATTAGGAAGCTTCTCCCTATTGTACAAAATAAAATAAATTTTCCCTGGATAGAAAGCTCTCTACGGAAAGTTTTAAAAAGTATTGGCTTTAAATGGAGAAAATGTAGAAGCAAACGACGAATTTTGATAGAGAAACCTGAAATTGTGAATTGGTGTTACAAATACTTAATTGAGATGAAGGCTTTGCGCGAAACAGGTAGAGAAATTTTCTATCTCGATGAAACATGGATTGACAGCAACCTAACTGTCAAAAAATGCTGGCAATCAGACGAGATATTTGGTGTTCAAGAGAACTATTCGGCAGGAAATAGATTAATCGTCTTACATGCTGGGAGTGCATCGGGATTTTTGAGTGGTGCAAAATTAATTTATAGAGCGGGTATTACAACTGGGGACTATCATGGTCAGATGAATAATGTTAATTTTGAGAAGTGGGTGAAGGAGAAATTGGTGCCGAATCTTCCTCCAAACTCGATAGTTGTTATGGACAATGCTCCATACCATTCTGTTCTGGCTGAAAAAGTTCCTACAAAATACTCAGTGAAAAAAGACATGATCGATTTTTTATAAAAGAAAGGAGTCGAGTGCGATATGACAATGAGAAAAGAACGATTGGTCCCATTGATACAATTGCATAAGCCCAGAGAAAAAACTTTTCGAATTGATAAATATATTTCAAGCTTCAATCATACAGTGATAAGGCTACCTCCATACATGTGCGACTTGAATGCCATTGAGTATGCCTGGGCCAGTGTAAAAAATTATGTAAAGAGTAAAAACTGTGACGGTAATTTGTGTTTGAAGAGACTGATGGAGCTAGCCGAAGAAGCAGTTTCAACACTCACAGGTGCAGATTGGACCAAGTACTGCGAGAAAGTAGTAGAAAATGAAAAAATGTATTGGCAGAATGATGGTATCATATCTGATGTGATAGACAATATCACCATTTCCCTTGGGGACAACAAAGATGAGTCTTCGAGTTCCAGTGATAATGATGAAGAAGATGATTCTGGCTCTGATGACGAAGAAGACTCAGACGATTACGCTCGACCTCTTCCAGAATAGTATACGGTATGTAATTGTATGAATAATTGATTGTTTTTTATCATAATTTTGTTAATATTTTTATAATTTCAATACATTTTAAAATTTTGATCCAACTCTCCAGCTGCCTATCCATTGGCAATTAAACATTCCAAAAAACCTGAAACAAATCTTACAGTATAATGGTTTTGAAACTTTGTTGATGACATTTTAAACAAAATTGTTCTTTTTTTTACCAAGTTTAGAAATTTCTAAGTTGTAGACAATGTTTCAAAAAAAATTATTCTGAAATAGAATCGCAGCTACTAATAATAATACGTTTTTGTCTACTTGAAGACAGCAAAATGAAGACAGCGTACTTTAAAGTAGTGGGTTACTCTCAAATGTGCTGTCGATAGAGATCATCTAATCGAGCAGCACGTTCACAAATACAATAATTGCATTCTCTGTGATGACTAATCGCATTCCACCCAGGGGTCCGGAGCTGGCGCGCGAACAGTATCCTGTCTACAATTCGTACAGCCAAATAGAAAAGAATATTATTGCTATTTATTTAATTATATAAAATAATGAATTTTTTGAGGTTAGGCTACTTACTGGTCGGCAACCTAAATGATCGGTCAAGCTGTACAATTTAAAATTTAGCCAGACACCTGTGGCAAATTTAGTTGTATACAAATAGTATTCGCTTAAAATGTGACCATAGAATTTGGTAACCACATGGCATGTTAACGAAAAAGGAAAAACAATTTAAAGAATACAAAAATATTTATTATATCAAACGAGCATGTAAAAAATATGTAAAATGGATAAAAATATTGAGGAAGTGTTTGTGGTGTTTAACTTACATTGTTGTTAGCTTGGTTGTGAGTCAACGTGGGCGAATTTGGCAGTAGAGATGTTGGCTTGAACGACTTTTAAGGTTCGAACCCACTAGAACGTATCATACCATGACCGTGCCCGTACCGACACATGCAAAAAAATATTCTTTGCATCATTTGATATGTAATACACCCATTAGACCGTTCCGTCACCGGCCAAGCACGGACCGTGCCATGCACGTCCAGGTCAACATTTGTCGGCCAGTATATTTTGTCTGTGACGGAACGCTCCTTGCATGGCACGTGACGCCTGCAAACCCCGTTGTAACCGCGTATGCACCGCGTTGGTAACCAGTTCACCGCTACATTCTCTTGCTAACTGACGCGTTCCCAACAACTTCTGACCGGGCATCATACGCGTATCATACGCGTACCATACGCGTATCATACCCGTACCATACGCGTAATGTACTGGCATAGAACGCTGTTGATCCGTTGTAGTGGGCATAGTTGTTATTTTACGTGCCTGGCATGGTCTGACATGGTCCGTGTCTGGTACGTTCTAGTGGGTTCGAACCTTTAATATGAATATACAATTGGCCGTGTCTACTCTATAAATGGTCTAAGGATATGATACATATTTTTGTGTATGATACATATTTTTTACATTGACTTGGCATGCTTGCTTACTAACTTTAAATCATAGTTTAAGCGAATGCTATTCATATGCAACTACTTTGGCACAAGGTGTCTGGCTAATTCTCAAATTATATGGCTCGACGATTACTTAGGTCGCCGTCTAGTAAATACCAAAAGAACCTAACCTCAAAATATTATATATTTTATATTATTAAATAAATAGCAATAATACTTTTATTTTCTTTTGGCTGTTCAAAACCATAGCCTTGAGAACCGTTATTATCCAATCTAGTGTTTGTTGACAGCGTATCTGGTGATAACGATATAGCTGCTTGCTCCAGACCTATCAATTCCCTTTCATTCAATGATTTTGAGAAATATCCAAAATTATATTCTTACACCAGCAAGGACTCCATACTGTTTGCAGATGATACTATGGTGATGTCTAGAGGAATATCAAGTGAACAGGCATTGGCAAGAAATAAAACTCACACACAGGAGGCAAAGTGATGGTTCCAAATAAATAAACTTAAACTTAATGAGGACAAATCCCAAATATTAATTTGCTCTCTGAATAGCAAAAAACCTGAAAGCACTACTGAACTAGTAAAATTATTGGGTTTTTGGCTTGACATGAAAATTGAAATGGGACATACACATCTCAAAGACATGCTTAAAACTAGCAAGAGTCCTATACATCTCCTAAAAAAAATTAAGGTATGTTGTCACTCTGGAATACTTGATGACAGCCTACTGTTCATTGTTTCACAGTCACATAACATACGGATTCCTTCTTTGGGGACATGCTTCAGCCATCTCAGAGATATACTATTGCTACAAAAAAGGCCATTAGAATAATTACATTCTCTGACCACCTGGCACACTGCAGGCCACTATTCAAAAAGCTGAGAGTACTTTGAGAGCACTATCTACTCTGCTCACTTCTATCATAGAGAAACAATAGATGTACAATAGTAGATGTCCCATGGTATAGGACTTTTATGTCACAACTTATACTGTTAACTCAACCCGTTTACTGTCAATTTTTAATGTTTTGTTGGGGTGAAAGTGTATGAACAGCACAATATGAGAGACTACCAGCGTCATGGGAAAGAACTATGTGGACTATCGGCTTGAGATAACAGTAAAAATTGTGACATAAACACCCTATACCATGGGATATCTACTTATGCTATTGCTTCTCTATTATGCTTCTATTCATTAAGGACAAAGCAAACAACATGACAAAGAGAAGCAACATACATTCCTACAACACTCAACATGCGGCAGACCTGGATGTACCTTGGAGCAGATTTACAGAAACTCAAAAAAGTTTTGAAATATCAGCACTGCGACTGTATAATCAACTCCCTGGATAAATAAAAAATTGCAAAACAAAAAAGATCAAGCAATTATTGAAGGAACCCCTTATACAACGGCCATTATACTCATTGGCAGAACTGGTGGATGAGCCCTTATACTCAAAAATGAACAGCCGTCATCCCAGAGTTTGAGGGGTGACCTACTGAACTCTCTGACACAGTCTATCCGGTTCTCCCAGTCAAGGAGGAAGAATTCAAGTATCAAGTAAGTATCAAGATATCAAGATGTTGGTGGTTATGGAAAATCTAGTAATGGTGGAACTCTATCAAAATCAGTACTCAGTAAACGTTTGGATGAGGAGCGTCTAAATATTCCAGGTCCTAGACAATTACCAAATTCAGTTGAAGCCTATCCATACGTGATTGTTGGTGATGAAGCATTTCAGAGCATGCCCGAGGCTGTACAGAAACAGCCGAAGCCGCTTCAGCAACCCACAAGGCATGAGACCGTGGCCTTGAAGAGCTCTCAAATAACACAGTCCCAGTACAGTATGAGCACAGTCCCCCATGTGTGAATGACTATAGTGAGGTCCACGTTATAATAACAGTATTTTATCAGCTTTAGTTTTGCTATCCTTGTCTATTATTCGACAAAGCCAGTGGTACTATCCTTTTCTAGATCCACAACGATGACAATTATGTTTTTGACAGTGTAAAAATATAATTGATTAATGCAGAGAATCGGCATCGCTATTCTTCTAACTTTATCTACTGCCATTATAACGTGCACCACACTTTAGGCTGTAGCCATGCATTTCAAATAATGGAGAGACCGTCTTGGCAAATCCATCTTAAATCGACTGGCCGCAGTCCCATCGCAAGGCATGCACACAGCACACACAGCACAGCACACAGCACGGCCACAGAGAAGAGGATCCCTTCTCTGTGGCACGGCACACAGCACAGTCCCACATGTCTCAATCAGAGAGAGAATCCCTTCTCTGTGGCACGGCACACAGCACAGTCCCACATGTCTCAATCAACCTTTACTGTACACAGAACGTACACAATGCACTGATGATAATAATAATAATACTCAAACTATTAGTGAGGTCCACATTATAATGGCAGTGTACGATTGACAATACTGTTGCTGTCCTTTACTATCATACATCAAAACAGATAGCACTATCTCTCTCTCACTTTGCAATGTCTATTTGCCAGAATAATTTTTATTTACTTTTGACAGTGACTGTACAAAACTGAACAAACCATATTTCCAGCTGCCATTTTCTTTCTCATTCTATCAAAATACTTGTGTACACAAGTCGTATAATTGATTTAAAATGTATTTTTGAAACAATGAAATAATTTTCAAACATTACCGAATGAGAAACACAAATTAAAATACCTGAAATGACATTTTAAAAGTTGATAACCAACTATCCTAGACTTCATCCATGCTTCAGTTAGCCTACCCGTATAGGTTAGACCTACTTGTACCGGTATAAATATAATATTGAAAAGTTATTTCAGATTCAATCCATTGAAATCACTTATTTTTAAATAGGATTTCTATTATTTTTAAAAGAAATTGGAATAGAATACCAACCAAATGACTCAATTTCTGTTGTTTTGAAATTCAGATTGTTGTATCACAGCTTTTCAAATTAGCCGCCATTTCAGGTTTGTATAAAAATAAAAATCTGATCTCAGTCATGAAAGCAAATTTTTGAATCAAATTATGAAAAATATATCTTCTTGATCAATTTCACATTAAATTGATTATTTCATCAAGGAGATGATAATTATTATTAGATTAAATTTAGTGGGATGATTTGAGTAACAGCTGTGTAAATTCAGTGGCAAAATGGAGAGACTTGGCAACGTTTTTCTCCTACCTTTCTTCAGTGCCATTATAACGTGGACCTCACTATAGTAAAACTTGTAATACTCGACAACTTGTAAAACGACTATTCACTATTCAAGCAATTTTTTCCTTCTAAAACCAGTGATTGATGACAGATGACAAGGCAGGAACAACAATAATTTTGGTTGGTTAATAGAAACAAGCGGGAGCGGGAGTCAGATGTTTCTTTCCGGCCTCCGCCATTTGGCTTTGGAAAAGTTTAAGGTTAAATATTAATTTAATCTGTATCTGTTTTAATGATAATTCTAAATGTTAGAATAAATAGCTTTAAAGTAGTTCTAATCTGCAGGTATGTTAATTAATATCTATTTCACGATTTAAAATCAATATATTGTGTATTTATTTTCGGTCTCTTATTGGGTATAGATTTGTCAATTGTGGAACAGTTTACAGATACCTATTTTCCTTCTTTTAATGCTCAATCCATTTTTATATTATTGTTTCGATTAGCTGCCTATTTTTGATGCTATGATTTGAATAAAACCGGTTGAGGAGACTTTAACAGAATATTTGGCGTGCTGCCACATTGTACGAAAGTTTACTTTTTTCCTGCAAACATATATAACTAGATTTTTAATTTGACATTAACCTATAATTAATAGAGAGTTGAACATAGTACATCTTCTGTAACCCGAGACCATTATATTATTTTCTACTGTTATCTTGGATGCAGTAAATTTGTAGATCTGCAATTTGTTGTATACTCTACTTCCTAGTTTAATCTTCTCTGCAATCAAGGACCGGGGGAACGTCATTTTTCTTTGCTTCTTTGATTTTTTTCAGGTATTGCTGTGGTAGACGGCCTTATTATTTATTATATTTAGGCTATCGATGCACTCGTCTCTTCTGAGTGCAGGGCATGATGTCTTTGCTAAATGGTTGTCTCCTCCAGGATATAAAGCGAGGTTACTGTAAGCAACTTGTATCTCTGGAAGAGTGGCTTGTAATGCTCCACCCTGACCAAGCTCACCCCGAGGATGGCTCTTAAAGTGCCTTCTTCTGAATCACCTCTTAATCGTCCTCCCTCCTCCAAATGTCCGTACCACTGCAGTCTTTATTTATTGTGTTTGCTTTGATATTTCTGTTACCTTCATTCTGTTTCTTATTATTTCATTTCAGATTCTGTCCCTTCTAGTTACGCCGCAACTCCACCTCAGCATCTTCATTTCAGTGACTTCCAGTCTGTGTTTAAGAGCTTCTTTAACTGCCCAGGTCTCCGCTGCGTATATCAATGGGCGATGTGAGTGTGACGTAAGCCGTTGCTTCGACGCCATTTTAGTTTCTAAACAAACCGTCGCTATGGATAGAGAGCGTGTTATTCTCATGGGTCTGAAACATCACCTTACATTTACGAGTATATCAATGGAATAATTGATTTCTAAGCGTTAAAAATATTTTTTTCAAGTTCTAACACTCAAATCATTAATTTCCAGTATTTATTCAGATCAAATTTTTTTTTTGGACAGCCAAAGCAGAAAGTCTCACGAATTAGTGCATAGTACTATGTCTGTAGGATGCTATAGTAAGCCTAGTTGAAGAGAAGGTTAAAGTGCCACGTGAATTCTTACCTGAAATTTTTAATTGTTATTCTTTTTCGATAAGTTTACTTCCACAGTATATGCTGGAAGTTTTACAGTCTGCTATTTCACATTAAAAATGTTTATATTTAAAAATGTATACAGTCTGATTTTGATCACAATTGAAAATGGTTTGAAACAAACTAACATTTGCTTTGTTCCTGACTGTAAACATTACAGTGAAAAGGCAGACTACATGCAATTTTTTTAGAAAACATTGATAGACTTCAGAAAACCTTAACACTAAACTTATAAGTAAGTACCTAGGCTAAACCAAAACACCTAACCCATATATTCAAGCTTCAGTCTACTCTAACAGTTACACTAAACAATAGAAAAACAGAATATTTATGAATTTTTAAATTACAACTTTATAACATTGTAATGAAATTCTAGGTGATAATTCAAATTGCACTTCAACTTTCTCTACAGGTAGGTTTACCATAGCAGACTACATAGTACAATGCACTATTTCGTGAGACTTTCTGCTTTGGCTGTGCAAAAAAAATTGATTATTTGAGTGTGTAGAACTTGAAAAAAATATGCTCAACTCTTAGAAATCAATTATTCCATTGATATACTCGTAAATGTAAGGTGATGTTTTAGACTCATATGAATAACACGCTCTCTCTCCATAGCAACGGTTTGTTTAGAGACCAAAATGGCGTCGTAGCAACGGCTTAAGTCACCACTTACATCGCCTATGTGGGCCGCACGATTGTTTTATAGGTTTCCCCCTTTAGTTTTTCATTCATTCTTCTATAACAAAGTATTCCAGTCATTTTCCTCCAATCCATCCAGGCTGTATTTACTCGATGCGCTATTTCGTTGTCCAGTTCTCACGTTTTTATTAATTGTTGAGCCCAGGTATTTGAATTTTTCTACCAAATTCAAAGTTGCTCCCTCGAGCTGTATGACACTACCCTCTTCAGTTCCCAAGTTCAACTGGACTGTCTTGGTCCTATTTATTCTAAGACCCTTTTCCTCCAAAGCTTTTCTCCAATACTCTGAGCTTTTTCAGCTACTGTATTATTAGTATTTTCAGTTTTATCTTCAGAGTGTCCCAATTCAGTGTGTCAAATGCTTTCTGTAGATCAATGAAGATTCCTAATACCGTTTTTTCTCCTAAAGTTTATTTGTGTTGTTGCATAACTGTTATTGCTGTTGCTTTACTATGTCCTTTTCTGAACCCATAATTATGCCGCGTTATTAGGTTATTGACTTGGAGGTGTTTGGTCAATTGGTCATGAATTGCATGTTCTATTATTTTTGAAATTTTAGTCAGATTTGCTATTGGCCTGTTTGTAATTCTTTGTATCTGTTTTGTCGCCTTTTTTGAATGTTGGTAGTGATCTAAAAATTGATTCAGTCATACTATGGCCTTTATTTTATCAGGTTGTAGGTTGTGGAAGCAACCATCTATAGCCTACTTGTAGCTGAAATTGATTCAGTCATACTGTGGCCTTTATTTTATCAGGTTGTAGGTGTGGAAGCAACCATCTATAGCCTACTTGTAGCTGAGGTTGTGGTAATTCTGGTTGCTGTGCTGGTAATTTATATGTTGCACTCATGCTGAGATAGGGTGTTCTTTAGTTCTGTTAGGCTTGTGCTATCAGTTTTCAATAGGTCAGCATTTATATCGCCAAGTATCAGGATTCTGTGATGCTTTGTAGAGTAATCATTAAGCAAAGATCCTAATCTAGTGAGGTATTCGTTGACTGTTATGGGATCTGGAGATCTATTTCAACTAGTTTAAATTTCTTCAACTGTATTTTCACCAGAGCTATTTCAAAAATTTGTACTGTTGGTTGGTTTGTTGTGTTAGGAACGATCTGCCTGCCCCACTGAGTAGCAGCTGTTATCCCTGTTATATATTGCCACTCCACCCTAGAGCAGTTGTGACCGACAGAAATGTGAGACGAGCGTGGAGCCTGGGATATTAGTTATTGATTGCTCCTCTTGTCCTAATCCATGTTCTGTGAGTATAACAATATCAGGGGAACACTGATCCAATTCGATTTCCATTTTGTCAGTTTTTCAATGTAATCCTCTTTGGATGTTTAGGTAAAATATTCTAAACAAGTTTCTATCCTGTGATTTTCTTGGTGGGTTGTTTTGGGTGCTATTGACTATCTCAATAGAATTTTGTGGCGAGTCTCCATCTTTTAATCTCTTTATCATAAGTTCTGTGACAATAATGGGTCAAAGTCGGTGAGGCGTTTGGGCAGGATGTGTTGTCATCAATCAGCTTTGGATTCAATGTCTCATCTGAAGAAATTATGTTACATAAGGCAGTTGCCAGTATATGGTCGTTCCATTGTGGTTCAAGTGCACTCCAATGTATAGGCTATGTTGTCTCTTCAAAGCCTTGTTGTCCAGGAAATTTATTTTCAATAGTCTATTCATGAATTCCAGTGCTCCATTCGTCTGCTTAACTAGCTGTTTATCTACTTCCCGCACACGTACTTAAAGCTGTAAGTCGGTCATTAGTGGGTGAAAGAATCCCTTGGGGTCAAATTATTCATGAAAAAAAATATATTCAGCTGTTTCCGTAATTTTCACCGACTCTGTATAATTAGAATATGCGGGTTTCAAAGATTACAATACAACAATTCATGAGCGAGTTAGCCAACCCAGGGGGTCAATAGTATTATTTATATTCATTCCGTTGATAAAATTTGAAGAACTACATAATATAAGATACTTGAATGATTGAAAAACAGTGTAAAAAATAGATCTAGTAGGAATTTTTAGATATTTTCAAGTTGGGGGTTAGGCGTAACCCCATGTTGTCTTTATAAATCATTGTCGCCCACTGTTTTGTGCAGAATCGATCATGACTGTCACTGCCTTTACATCTTCATTTATCCCTTGAACAAATCAAAGGCAGCCTGGAATGTTTGAGTCTGAGGAGTGACTTTCATGACCACAACACAAGAGGCAGAAGCCAACTCAACCTGCCCTTCACAAAGCTGAAGGATACAAAATAGCCCCGTTAGCCTCAGCATGAGGCTTTTCAACCGGCTGCCAGCATCAGCGAGGACTCTTAAAATACGGCAGTTCAACAAATGTACCTATGCATTCCTCGTGAAAACCCCTCTTTATTCAATAAGGGAGTTTTTCAATATCCCGGATGTTACCATTAAAGAATTCTATACATGAACTTCAGGGGATACTGTTTTTCTTCATGTGAAATTGTATTTTTTGCACCAAAGACTTGATTTGTTCATTAATAATAGGTAATAAAGATCATTTATTCATTTAAACGTTGCTTGTTTTGTGTTGCGTTTCTATAGTCTTTTGAGAATTGAATTTATCAAAATTATAATTCAAATTTATCTTTAGTAGCCTATTGAGACCAACTTTTCCTTTGTAGGTTATCTCAACGTCTCTTTTACCTGCTGGTTTGTAATTCACAGGTATTCTACCGGTTGGCATTCTATCTATGTGCGCTTTCCATCTACTTCGATTTTTTTTAATTTCTTCATTCAGAGTCTCAATCTCAACTTTGAGCTCCTCTCGAATATCCTTATATTTGAGAACAAAAAATATATACATCATATATTCCACGAAGGGTAAATATATCTAGTCATATGGTCTTGCATGAAAAGATTGAAATTTCGCATAATTTGGAAACTCTAATATCTTGTCTTAAGCCGTAATTTGTTTTACTAAGATTATAAAATATTAAAGAACAGGTAGATTTGGTATATTTTTGTGTAACTATTTTGGTTCTTTGAATTTCTTTTTTGTGTGATGAATGTTTTCTTTTCTTTTTTGCTTCAGCTATTAAACAACAATAATGTCCAACACACTCTTCAATTATTTTACAAAACCGTCCTCTTCTTCGCCTAGAGTGCAATCTGATGACACATCAAAAACTAGAACACCCAACTCTGCCGTAAAAAAGCATCGTTCTTCAGATATAAAAACTCCAAAAGCTAAAAAAGCAAAGTTGGAACTGGGTCCGAAAAAAGAAAAACAAAAAGAAAATAAAACTCCGAACGAGCCCGGTGACGAAGACCAGGATATCGATAAAGGTAAAATGTTTTATATTCAGTTTCCAGAGACAGTGCACTTTATGGGCTTTTGTCAGACGAAGCCTATTTACTGCACTCTATAGGAGTGCTTTATAGGTGGGCATATCTCACTGAATTTGAATTGAGAATTGTTAAATTTATGAATTTCATCAACCGATCACCTGGTAAGATCATCAAAAGATCAGCTTGCTTACATCAATGCTAATAAGCTCATTTGATGTACTCAATGGGAGTGCAGTTAAAGGGTTTTCTATAGGCTCTATGAAAGTGTAGTTTTAAAGGGGTTTGTGTTGTATATTTACCAAACCAATCCAAGCCCAACTAACTCAATTCTTAATATTGACATATTAAGCCCAAATAGTAGTCGTCATTCACATATATATGCAGAGTTGATTTGTTGTTGATTTCTGTGCAAGTATTGATTCAATTTTAAGCTGCATGCATGTCCTAACTTTGTTTGCTCATATTCGACATTACTAAAATACAACTTTTCCAATAGTTACCTACTATCAACAATGTAATTGGTTAACATTAGCCACAAGCCAGTATATCTTGTAGGAAATTAGCTTTACAACAGATAGTAGTTGTTTACAACAGATGATTAGCATCGTCGATATATCAACCCAAACAGCCAGCCGTTTTCACACCGATATCTTGCCGACACGACAGGAGAGGACAGAATTCACTCTGATGGAAAATATTAGAGGAGGCTGTGGTTTATAAATGCCCGAGGTCTACTGTAGTTCACAAAACTACTAGTAGAGTTTAATTCTACAACTTCAAGTCTTTCTAGTATATTGCATATCCAGCTCAATGTGAAAAATGTCGATCTTTTATTTAGACATTACTAAAACTGCATGTGATACTAATATTGCATTTAACAAAATAGATATCAATTTCATCGATCTTGAGCTAATTCTATGTTACTCAGAAGTAAGACTTACAGTAATTTTGCTTTTCTGTTTGTGGAGTTATGTGTCAATTATATGGAAAATTGGTTCACTTGAAATAAAGCTGCCTAACATTTCTAGTGTAATTACATCTTAACAAGTGTTCTAATATTTACATTATTTCAAAATAAAATATCCGTGTTGTGTGTTACGTATAATTTATTGTCAGATTACACAAACTTTAATTGTAAGATAACAGTGCTCTTTTCTCTAAATGTTAATTTCTCTCCAAGTAGCTGAATTGGTTTTTCTTATTTTTACAGACAGTTCCATTGATGAAGTTGAGGCTTTGCTTGAAAACGATGGATCGGAAGATGAATATAAACCATCAAAATCTGGTAAGTTGAAGCTTAAGCACACAGGGACATTAGTGGAGACTACTAGCTGCTAGGGGAACGCGGAATCGGAAACGTCTAGAAATGAAATGTACATGATATTTCAAATTCCGTATCCCCACAGATAGTGAACGCACACGGATCGTCATCGAACGGACGGCACGCATCAGACAAATCGGATGATTAGATTTGATGCATTGTTTTCAATTGGAATGCGCGCGCATACCTATCCACATCGTATTGGTATGCGCACTCCAATTGAAAACAATGCATCAAATCTAATCGTCCGATGACGATCTGTGTACGCCTACCTTTATAGTCAACGTCTCAAATCCTTGTGTGTAGGCTGCTTTCTGCTTTAGTATGTGCCCACAATTAGTCTAAGTATGACTGAGCTATATAGCTAGGAAGCCTGGACATTGAAAATCAACGGAGCCATCAGTTATTAACGTTATTAGTTGACAATTTTTTTTTAATTGTTTATGAAAGAATGTTAGAAGTAATTAGAATTGTTTAAAATTGAAAATTGTTTAAAATTTCTAGTCATTGTTTATGAAAGAATGTTAGAAGTAATTAGAATTGTTTAAAATTGGAAATTATTGTAATTTGTTTGTAACTGAAATAATTTTACTCTCTTGTAGTAGGCAGAAAAATCGACTATTTTAATCGATTTACCTACTCCAATTAATTAAGAATTTGAAGTGTTTCTATAGTGAGATTGACATTTCAAAGTCAGTAGAACTGATCAGAAGGCTGTGATTCAAGTTATCCTGATATATTTCATGTACATTAATTGTTAATTCTTGTTATATTTATAAACTCTATAATATTTTATAATTATTAAGAACATATTTAAGTTGAATTTATCGTATTCCTAGCAATTTATTAACGGTGCGGAGTTGGTAAAGGATAAAAACTATCTACTTTATCTCATGACAGACAAGGATAGCAAACCAATATTAATCAACTTTGCTGATTTTGGAATGTGAATCTCACTGTAGCCACTTGCGAATTATTGATTATATTAATTTTGGTAGATTTGTGGAATTTAATTTAATCAGTGACCAAAAGAGAGGTAATTATAGTTTTATTTTAGGCTAATCATAATATTTTTCTCAAATAATAATGGAAGAAAATCAATCTATGAAATTTTCCAGATAATGATGAAAGTTCAGGCGATGAATCTGGTGAAGAATCAGACAGCATCAGCGAAAAATCTGAAAGCGAAGAAGAAGTCGCCAATAAGAAGGTATTGTAAATGGAAATAGATATGTAGGTATCAATAGAGCATCAATAGTATTTTTACTATAATAGTACAACTCTATGCCTATCATGTTTTTCCCTTTAGAAATTATTCTCGGAATCAATGGTAACTTTCTCACTCATTGTGATAATGATCTTTCAGATCTCAGATTGAAGGAGCTGTAGCAGTTAAAATCAAATGTATCAAATTGTACTCCCACCGCTATTTCTAGTTAGAGCAATCTTATGTTCGATTCAGATTCCCTGATCTAAAGAATTAAATCAATTCAAGTTCGAATCTGTGATTGTTCTAAAAAACATTAATTTTGAATGGTATAAATGCAACTTACGTTTAGCCTAGCCGGGGTAAATGTGTGAACACTTTCAAAGTATGTTCAGTTTTGAATCATCTAAATTTGAGAATCTACTTTGTGAAAATACTTGAGGACTGAAAATTTTTTGAATTGAAGAACTGCAAGATTTTACCTATTTCGGACTATGTGTTATCTAAATTTGGGAGAGGAATAGCACAAGGTTACCTTATTTTTCCTCTCCCTATCATTTTGATAATGTGCTTATTGTATAGATGAATAAACCATGATATATTTTTCTTCACGAGGACGAACCTTCTTTATTATCTCCACACTGTACAAAACTTTACATTCTACCTTTTATAGTCATATAAAATTCGATTTGATACCACAGAAAAAACATAAATAATCATATTTATTGGCAGAAACATGATATTTAACCATCTTATTATTACAGTCGAAGAAAAGAAAAGCAACGGACTCAAAGGAAAAATCCACAAACTCAAAAGTTTCCAAAAAGTTGGAGTCAAGCTTTAATACACCAGCAAAACCAAAGATAGCTTCTTCTACTCCTGTAACACCGTCTTTCAGCCCGTATGTGAATGAGGTAATGTATAATTAATCTAAGCATATAAGATCACTCTGTCATCTACTCAAGAAAAAAAATCCACTGTTCGGCTCTTTCATGCATCTTTTTCAACTTTCTCATCTGTAGGAGTTTTCTTTGTTCGATTTTTTAAGACGAATATTTTCTTACAACTTTCATAATTTATTATTGAAGAAATCTTTCATCATTATGATCACGAAAATTAAACCTTATCAGATGATTGGTGGATGAACAGTTACTATATTTTATTCAGTTGCATTATATGGACTGGTCATTTATGTTTAATAACATGTAATACACAGATGTAATTTAATGCTCAAGCGCCTTCTTTTTTGTACCAGATTTCTAAAATATTCTTCGATCTCTTCGATTGTTCCAGGGGTCTTCTGCTTTAGGTGACAAAATAGACAACTATGCGCATTTGAAATTTGAATTCCTGAAACCAGAAAAACTAAGAGATGCAAAAAAGAGAAAAACTACTGATCCGGAATATGATCCCAGGACGTTGTACATACCAGATGAATTCAAGAAAACCCTGACACCTGTGAGTTTTTCTTCTAGATTCCTTTTGCTGGTCGTGGGTTCGAATCCTGCCAAGCCATCGAGTGCATGTTTCTTTGATGCATCTCATCTTATTATGCACGCACAAGCAAAAGCGTTAGTGGGCATAAACCAACAAAACACATTTTGTTTGGATAGTAAACAAGTTATGTCTAAAAAGTCTTAGAATGTTTGGTGTATGAGAATCATTCCATTATTAATGATACTACACGATTTATACTGGAAATATTCTCAAAATGTTCAACAATGTATGTATGGTTTTGCAGGCCCATAAGCAGTGGTGGGATATGAAAGCTACACATTTTGATTGTGTGCTGTTTTTCAAAGTTGGAAAGTTCTATGAATTATTCCACATGGATGCCGTAATTGGAGTCAATGAATTGAATCTCACCTACATGAAGGTAAAATTTGAACTCATTAGATTAAGAGACAACACAATTTCGTGGATTAATTGTACTATGCACTATCCTCTAATCCAATTTACTGTACTTATCACTTGAACTGTACAGCGTCTTCATATCTCTCAAAATCAATTTTTGTATACTACCATAGCCACCTCTAATACCTGTATTAGAGGTGGCTATGATACTACTCGTTTTATTAATTTTATATTTGTTTTCAATGGCATTCATTGATTATTCTATAAGTTTGTGTAACAAACTCAGTAGTTAATCAACCTTCGGAATAAAAAGTATGTGAAATTTAATTTTCCCATACAAAATAGTTTTTTGTACTAAAAGTTGAGTAGACTGTGATAACTTACTTTCAAAAAGATAACATTCATAATGTGCCTCACTCATTAAAATAAAAATGAGAGTTCTATTGGAGAACTTCTTTTATTTTAAAATCACTAAATCATTGAATATAATAATAATTCATTTATTTGATCCATAGATTCATATACATGAATATAAGATCTTGTCAAACATAAATTTACACAGAAATTGTCAAGTACAGAGTAAAAATTTTATAAATATAAAAATACATCAATTCAAATCAATTTGGGCAGGTACTATAAACTAAAATGTTATATCACAGTTGGAATTCAAAAATTCTTCTATAGAGTAATAGGGCCTTTCTACCAAATAACTAAATAATTCAATTTTTAAAGCTTTATTAGAAACATTCTTGGCTCCAGCAGGAAGCTTGTTGAATAAATTGACACCACCATTCACAAAACACATTTTATATGACTTGTCTGTTCTACATCTTGGAAGATGCAACATCTGACTAGATCGTGTATTAAAACTATGTATCTGCGAACGTTGAACATAAGACGACATGTTCTTTTTTTATACAGAACAGAGCATAGTATATACAAGTTGAATACATTTAATACTTTGAGTTGAATAAACAGAGGTCTACAAGTCTCTTGCTGACTCTTATGAAAAATAGTTTGAATTGCTCTCTTCTGGTAAAGCAGTAGATGCTTGAGGTGGGTTGTATGACGCCACAAATGCATGCCATAAGCTAGATGACTCTGAACTAGAGCAAAATACACCATTCTTAGATGCTGGGTTGATAGCTGCTCTCCAAGTCTTCTAAGAACAAACGTTGATCTTGACAATCTTGTACACAGATTCTCTTCATGAACACTCCAGGACAATTTTGGGTCTATGTTGAAACCTAGCAGCCGTACTGCAGGTGCTTGGGGCTCATCTACAGAGCGCAGACTGCATATCATTCTTGAGGTCTTTCCAATATTAAGTTTCAATTTATTGGCTGCAAACCACTCCTTTGCTTCATTAAATATGACTGTTTCCATTTGTTGTAATACATTGCAGTCTTTGTGCCGTACAATGAGTGTTGTGTCATCCGCATATAGTATAGGGCTCTGGGGTAAGACATATGCTAAATCATTTATTGAAATCAGGAAAAGAAATGGCCCAAGATCAGATCCCTGGGGGACACCATACCTGACACTAACCTCTTGAGATAACTTGTCGCCAACACATACTATTCTGCCTTCCAAGTATGATTTAATTAGAGCCAGTTATTCACCTTTAATTCCATAGTGCTCAAGTTTCATTAGCAGTAATTCATGCTGTATGCAGTCAAATGCTTTGGTTAAGTCGCACATTACTAGCATTGCATATTCTTTTTTCTCAAAAGCATCAATCACCAGTCTTACTAAATGTTCAACTGCATCTGAAGTTGACTTGCTAGCTCTAAATCAGAATTGCATAGGAGACAGCAGCTAATTTATTTCAAAGAATCTTACAAACTGCCTAAAAATAATTATTTCAAATATTTTAGACAATATAGGGATAAGACTGATTGGTCTTTAGTTTCCTGCATTACCCCTATCCCCTTTTTTGAAAACAGGAATAACTCTGCTTATTTTTAAACAACCAGGAAAAACCTTAAATCCTATGCAAATATTAATTAAGAGAGTTAATGGATGAACTATTGCAAGTAGTCTTTGATAAATGATAACTATTTGATAATTTGATAATTATGATGTCTTTGATAAAACAATTCGATAACCCATATACATCTACACTTTTAGAATTTGACAGAGACCTGACTACATCAATCACTTCTGATTCATTAACTTCATTCCAAATGAAATCAACTTTAGCACGACCAGCTCTTGCAATATAATTCCGGCTGGAAGATAAATCACATTTCGTGGCAGATACATTGGCCCATATGAATAAAACTAGAGCAAATGCTCATGAGCAAGAGCATGAAGCATAAGGTTTTGCTCATGAGCAAAAGGTAGAAGCAAAAGCATTTGCTCATTTTTATATGAATAAGCTTTACCTTTTACTCTTACCTTATGCTCCTGAACTCTGGAGCAAATGCTCACGTATTTTAGAGATTTTTCATCAGCTGATTCGCTTTTGTAGCCTTAGTTTGTTTTTATAGCTCACGGAAGCGCTAAATATGCAAATAGGGTGCACCACTTGTGTTTGCGTCTTCTGCTCTGTTTTCTATTTATGAATAGAGTTTTAGGTTAGTTGAGTTTAGAATTTTGAAATAAGCGTGAAAAAATGTCATCTCTATAATAATCTTCAGCATATTCTTATAATATCAATAACCTTCTTATAATCGTCTACACTCTCATCTTCTTAAATGCCTATAACCTATTTCGTGATGGCTATCTTTATATCAGCTATCTTTTGTATTTATTCTTTTGTAGGGATAATGGTGATATATATCATGGTTGAATTTAAAAAGAGTTTTATAGTTCACAACTATTGGTTGTTATCGTGCCTGGTATATAGTTTTCTCTTCCTCATACGAATTAGTTGAGCCATTTTACTATGAGCAAAAGGTGATAAGCTGCTCTAGACTAGACTCGCCTTTTTTGAAGCATTTGCTTCAAAAGTTGAGCAAATGTTCTAGTTTATTCATACAATTTTGAGCAAAAGCTTTTACTTTTGAGCAAATGCTAAAACTATTTTTTTTGATGAGCATGAGCAAAAGGTTTTGCTCACGTTTATTCATAGAAAATGAAGCAAATGCTCCATATTTTAGAAGTATAAGCAAATGCTCAACTTTATTCATATGGCCCAATATCTTCCACAGAATCTAAAAAGAAATTGTTGAATACTTCTGGATCGATATCAATTGCATCAAACGAACTTGTATTACATGCTTCTTTGACAATCTGCCATGCTGTCTTAGTGACATTGCTTGAGGATGCAATGCGTCTATTAGTTGCACATTGCTTAGCTTCCTTTATCCTCTTATTATACTCAGCATTCAACCTCTTATATATCATATATACTTCCATTGATTCTGTTTCTCTATAAAACTAATAATAAGCTATAGTAATTTCCTTCAAGTTTCTCACGGAATCAGTATACCAGTACGCACGTCTCTCTACTTGTAGCATGCTTCCTGTTTTCTTTTTTAGAGGAAAACAAAAGTCAGAACATTTCATCAATATTTCATGGAAAACACAGAATTTCTGGTCAGGGTTATGGCCCTATATAACGGTTGTCCATTCAATAAAACTCAAATGCCTTTGAAATTTTATAAAATTACAAGCTCGAAAGATACGTTTGTAGGTGGAATAGTCATTATTATATTGAGGTCTTATCTCTGTTTCAAAAATAACAACTTTGTGATCAGAAATTGAAAAATCCTCGACCCTTACACTAGATTCTGAGCGGTGATTAGTGAGTATATAGTCTAAACAAGATTTACCTCTTGTAGCCTCCATATTATTTGTGAAGATATCAAATGATTTAAGTAAGTTTAGTACATTCCGAGAGCTGCTACAATTATTAACATGATTAAAATCAATGTTCAAATCTCCACATAAGAATATTTTTGTGTTAGGCTTTGATTTATTATATACAGTATTAAGAACATTTTCAAGTGATTTCATGAACTCAACAACACTTCCAGCAGGTGACCTATATAAAGAGACAACAGTAACATTAACAAAAACTAAAAATATCGCAACTGCCTCACAGATTTTTTCTTCACATAGGTGATTGATATTTAATATTTTAAATTTGAGGTTTTTCTTGACAAAGAAAATACCAGCCCCTCCATCTCTGAATTGCTCACGACAATAGATGCTACCAAAAACATATCCAGAAGGCATATAAATATTGGCCTCATCCTTACTCAACCAATGCTCACTGATACTTAAAACAAGTGGATCTTCCTCTTCACACGCCGCCTCTACTTTAAAAAGTTTGTTTCTAATTGACTGTGCATTCATTTGCATGATTTTAAAATTACTAGATTTCTCTTTAAGAAAACGTTCAATAGGCTTATTAATCACTCCAGATGTATTCAAACCTGAAATATTGCTGTAACAATCTGTCGGGCCATTATCTACTTTACTAACATTCAAAATCCTAAAATCTTTCAATCTTTGAAAATGATTTGTAACTCCAATTTGTGGGTCTATATCATAATATGTAGTATGACTACTCGTATTCCCTAAATGTAGAATCCTAAAAAATTACCCTTATTATCAAAATGCCCACAGCCCAACTCAATAATCTCAGACACACAGTTTTTAGAATTAAACATTTCACTCAATCTGATGATTTCATTACTCACAAAATTTTTACCTCTAGCATGCTGACCATGTTTAGTGTGGAAACCCCTACCTACTGTACTCAAATCGACAACTTTTACATTACTGAAACGGTATGCTAATTTATTAATGAGTTCATTAGTATTTTTTTTATTTCAGTATTCACACACGGGCCTTCTATTAGATCATATCATAGCCAAGAGGAAGATTGGCAACAAGTACATTAGTATTATGGAGTCCGCTGACAGTTCTTTTTATAGTGCTGACTGCCCGCTTCGCCTCATTGCATGATACATCATTTGATCCGCTGATTATTACCACTGTATCGTTTTTCGAAAACGATTTGCACTGTTCGTTACAACTGTCCAGAACAGCCTCCGACTTAGCACCCGGCTTTACACTTCCGAATACCTTAGACTCTGATGCCTTTTCATTTATTCTTCTTCTTCCTTGCCCTCTTCCCATTATTTGGGGTCGGCTCTCCTAACACGCAGTCGCCAGATCCTGCGATCTTGGGTCGTCTCATTTACCAGGTCCAATTTCTCCATATTCTTATGGACTAGAGAAATCCACGTGAGGCGGGGTCTGCCTCTGCCCCTTGGCTGCGGCTCCATCTCGAGCACTTTCCTCGTCATGTGGTTAGGCGGGCGTCTGTTAACATGACCGTACCAGCGCAGTCTCCCCTCAATTATTTTTTTCAGAAATTGGTGTCACTTTGAGACTGCCCCGGACATGAATGTTTTTGATGTGGTCCAGCCTACTAACTCCCCCCGCCCATCTCAACATTCTCATTTCTGCCACATGGAGTTTATCTTCCTGCTGTTTTTTGAGCGGCCAGCACTCGGCTCCATACAGCATTGCTGGACGCACTGTAGCTTTATATACCTTTCCCTTAATGTGCACAGGCATTCTTTTGTCACAGAGTACACCAGTCAGCTCTCTCCATTTCATCCACCCAGTATTTATCCGACTCGAAACATCTGCATCTATGCTGCCATCATTGCTGATTATCGAGCCCAGATATTTGAAATTCTGAACTACTGGCAGTGGAGTACCTTGAAGGTGTATGTGAGCCTGGTCATTATTTCTACCAAAGTTGCAATGCATTTAGACTGTCTTTTCTCTACTGATTCGAAGGCCAGCCCCCTCCAGTTTCTCACGCCACAGGTCCAGTGCTTGTTGCAGCTCTCTTGACGTTTTCCTGATGAGGACAATGTCATCTGCATATTATAGTATGTCCCATGGAGGTGGATTTTGCGTTTCTTTGGTGAGGTAGTTCATCACAAGACTGAAGAGGAGTGGGCTCAGGGCTGAACCCTGATGCACTCCAACCTCCACATTAAACTCCTCACTGGTTCCAGCTGGACTCCTCACCTTTGTCTTAGCTCCACGATACATGTCTTTTACCACATGTACGTAATATTCTGGGACTCCTTGTGCCCTCAGTGCACTCCAAATGAGCTCTCTGGGCACTCTGTCAAACGCCTTCTCTAGGTCAATGAAAACCATTTGTAGATCCGATTTTCTATCTGTGGTTTTCATCTAGAATCCTCACAGAGTGTATTGCGTCCGTGGTAGACCTACCAGCAACAAATCCACACTGATTCTCTGTTACAGATGTAACTCCCAGAAGGCGTTTGTTGATCACCCTTTCCCAGATTTTGAAGGTATGTGACATGAGTTTTATTGCCCTGAAGTTTTTGCAGAGTCGTACATCTCCTTTGTTTTTATAGAATGGGACAATATAGCTCTTTCTCCATTCATCTGGGATGCCTTCACTTAACACTGCATTAAAGACATCAGTGAGAAATGTCACTCCTGAACCATTCAGTATTCTCCACATTTCCACCGGTATTTCATCTGGACCTAATGCCTTATTATCAGCCATTTCTTTTAGAGCCACTTGCACCTCCTATACCGTAATGAGTGGAATTGGTCCCATTGTTGGCTGAGATAGTGGTGGTAGTGCCTCACTTGGGAATGTTTCATTCAGAAGATGACTGTAATACTCTTTCCATCTCTGTTTAATGTCCTCATCATTAGTGAGAAGTTGACCTTCCTCATTTTTTATGAATTTTACTTTTTTGATATCTTGACAGTTGTTGTGTCTTTGTTTGGCAGTTTTGAATATTAATTTTTCATCTTCGGTGGTCTCAAGCTTTTTGTAGAACTCTTCCTCTGAAGCTGCTTTTGCCTGTGCAACTGCTCTCTTGGCTATTTTATACTCGAGTTTGTACTTTTCTCTGTCTTCCTGTGTCTTGCTGCCCTGCCACTGTTTGAAAAGAAGCTTTTTCTCCTTCAGATTGGCCTCTATTTCTGGCTTCCACCATCTTGTATTTTTGCCACCCTGAACTGCTCCCTTCGAAACTCCAAGACAAGTTCTGGCTGTGACCAGACAGAATTCCTGAAGCTTGCTCCAGATGACACTAACTGGTTCATTTTTAGACTCAGGAGACTCAGAGTGAAGGTATTGTTCCAACCTCAAAGAAAATTTTCTACCTTCATCTTTGTAAAGTTTTTGCCAGCGTATCTTTGGAATTCTCTCCTTTTTTATTTTGAATGGATGTGGCATGTCAAATTCTGCAACCAGGATTCGATGCTGGGCAGTGAGAGGTTCTCCTGGTATGACCTTACAATCTCTAAATGTTTGAAGCCTCTCCCTATTAGACAGTATGAAGTCGATCTGTGATGCTGCATTTCCACTTCTGTATGTTATCAGGTGTTCTTGCTTTTTGGAAAAGAAAGTATTTATCAAAGCCAGATCATGTGCTGATGCAAACTCAAGTATTTTTTCGCCCTCCATGTTGATTGAACCATACCCATAGTTGTCATGAATTCTGTTATAGACTGTTGTAGTCTGTCCAACATGCCCATTCAGGTCCCCACAGACATACCTCATCTCAGTGGGAGGAATAGTAAACAAGTGATCATTCATTTCTTCCCAGAATGTATCCTTTTCAATGCTTGTACATCCTGCCTGTGGTGCATAAGCACTTATGACATTCATGCAGGGTTGATTATCTAGGGCGAATTTAATAGACATAAGTCTTTCACTAACTCTATTCACCTCCACTATCCTCTCCTGCAGATCTCTATCCACAACAATTCCAACCCCATTTTGCGCTCTAGAACCATGATAGACCAGTCTGTAGCCACAGCCAATGTTTCTTGATTTAGACCCCTTCCATTTCGTCTCTTGAATACAACAAATATTTATACTTCTACGTTCTAATACTTTGCCCAATTCGGTGCTGCGTCCAGTCAATGAGCCCACATTCCATGTTGAAATTCTCATTCTTGTGGCACGCGGAGCTCTTTTGACATTTTCGTCGCTCCTGGGGAACGTCCTAGTATTATTTCCACCATCCTGATCATCGCTTAAGGGGGATTCCCTAGTCCTGGAATTTGCTGTCTCATCGCTTCTGGGGAATGCCCCAGCCCTGGTAATCGCTCTATTGGTCGTAGTGTTCATGATAGGAGAAATAATTGGCTTGAAATTTAAGGCCGGCTGCCACCAGACGCCAGGAAAGAAGAAAGAAGAGATTGGCCAAGAGAGGCCAGACAGACAGAATAAAGTGAGAATGACACACAGCAAAGTCAATGGAAAAAGTGTCATTCTAGATTTATAGAGTTCCAGCTCCTAGACGGCAACCAGAACTCTGTGACAGAAGTTCCAAAGCATCAGATAAGGGAAGAAGAGTGAAGAGAGGAGGAAGAAGAAGGGCTTTGGAACTGGGCGTATCGTATTTAGTTCTCCAATTTCAGGTCTCCATCCTGAATTGGATAGCCAGGCGCACCACGTCGAGGAGCTTCCAGCTTCCATGGCGAGATGTTGTAAGGTGTTGTGTTGGAGAAAACTTCGAAGCTGGAACCGATACATTGCGCCCTATGCCTTTTCATTTATTATAAGTGGTATATTTCGCCCGTGACTGTCGCTAAATATATGTATAGGTTTAATAGTAGCTAATGGCTCACCCGCACAACCATTTGTCACCGAATTTTTACACGAGTTCTTTGTTTTTCCTTTAAAACCTTGATGTTTCAAATTCTTATTATGACATTTTATATTGTTGGTATTTTTCACAATATCACTAAGCAGGCGATTTTCATCACGTAATGCCCTGTTGTCAGCCTCTAAAGTTTCGATTGTTGTGGACATGGCTTTTATTTGTTGCAATAGACTTAGATTATCATTGTGGGATTTTAGAGTCATAGAGTTAATTTGTGTATTGTACAACTATTGTTGTTTATTTCTTACGGTAATAATATACATTATCGTTGTATTCTGTTATTTATAAACAGACTTGAACATGATAAGAAAGACTTCTGTAAAACCTTGAATCAGTATGAAGCATTGTTTCGACTTTTATTGAAATAATTATTTAATTTCCTAGTGAAAACTGAAATTTATTTTAAGTCACTTTGTTGTGAAAAAATGGTTTATCAAATTTCTTAAATTCCACTTGACCATCTTACAGGGTGATTTTGCACATTCCGGATTCCCAGAAATAGCTTACGGAAGATTCGCTACAACGCTGGTTGAAAAAGGCTACAAAGTTGCTCGTATTGAACAGACTGAAACTCCTGATATGATGGAGAAAAGGTGCAAAACAAGTATGTACCGTATTTACGAATTAATTTACAAAATCATGACTTGAACGAAATGAATGCTTATCTTAGGTTTGTAGAGCATTAAATTCTCTTCAATCTTATGTATTATTTCTCTATTTCATGTTTTCCTTTCATTGTTATAGCAGCTTCAATGTGGGAGGGGGGTGGAATTTTTAGTTTTGCAACAATTAATAATTTGACAATGAAATTTTAGGGGAACGTCTGGATTACAAATTTTGACTTTCTAGTTCAATTGGGTCCAGCTAGGAGGTAAACATAAACATAGCAAAAGTGCGCATCTCTAGCCCGTCTGTTAGAGGTATGGAACCGCTAAGTTGACACTTGTTGCAGATGTGAAAATTCCTTCCTCACATTGAAGCTGCCTATAACAATGAAAGGAAAACATGAAAGAGTGAAATAATACATCAAATTGAAGAGAATTCAATGCTCTACTGACCTACGATAAGCATTCATTTTTATGAATCATTTTTGGAGAATTATAAGCCCTGGAACAGCAAAGAATTGGATGAAAGCCTGTTATTTTTTAAAAAAATTCACTTTCACGAGCGAATATCTCGAAAACTGTTGAAAATATCACAAAACTTCACTCAACTGAAACTGTAGAGAAGTTTCATTTCTGAATAGTTTGTCATGTCGGTTGGACGCATTTTTCCCAAGATATAAGCGTGTAAGTCAAAAAAAAAATTAAAATGCAATTTTCAAGCCACTCTCATCCTTTCAGCACAAGGGGTAGAGTTGGGAACTTTCTATATGTTTACCTCCTAACTGGTCCCAACGAAGCTGCAAAGTCAAAAATTGTGTTTAACATTCCCTCCAAATTTCTTTGTCATATTGATCTATTGTTGCAAAACTGAAGATTTCACACTCAACACTAAAGCTGCTGCAACAGACGTGGAAAAATGCGTAAATTTATGAAATTATACATCAAAATGAAGAGAATTTGATTCTCTATAACTTCATATCCAGCATGGATTTTTACCATCGATTTTAAAAAGTTATAAGATGAGAGATATAAATAAATTGAGACAAACGTGTTTTTTCCATAAATGTTACACCTTCAAGAGCGGATAACTCGAAAACTATGAAATTATAGTGTTTTTAGAATAATATAAATAAAGTCGATTTGAGAATCAGTCAGTTTTTTCAATCATGTAAAAGTTTTACAATATCAATATGTATTCTATTATATCTCTTCTAGAATTTATTTCCATTGATTCACGTATTCACCTTAATATTTTCCAGTGGGAAAGGTTACGAAATATGACAAAGTTGTGAAGAGAGAAATTTGTCAAATCACCACAAAAGGCACCAGAGTGTTCAGTGTCATCGATGGTGAAACCAAAGAACCTGAGAGTCATTTCCTTCTCGCTGTATCTGAAAAGGTAAACCTTTTAAAAATATAATTCATATTTTTCATTCCATCAATGCATTGTCGTTGTTTTCCATTTTATTCCTTTTTATTTTTTCTCTTTTTTGGTCATTCCATTCCATTATCTTCATTGTGTTTTTATCATAATTACAAATTATAAAATATTCCTATTATTAAGATGCACTAGATAAGTTTGTTTGCAACTTACCTGCGCTCAGGCTTATGCCTTAGCAGGATTTTTTCCTGTATTGTATTAAGTGTATTATTTTGTATACAATATTGCATAATAGTATGTTATTATTTTATATTGTATTTTTTTTCTTGAAAATGGAAAATAAAATTTGATTTGATTTTCTAATACATCTTCAATAGAATAGTAATATTAGCATATCACAAACATTCTACTTGTGAGTCAGATTATAGGTAAAATGCAGTAACTTGGATAAACTATTGATATTTTGCTCTGTGTTTCGAATTTTTGGGAAAACTACTTAACAGTCTGTTTTGCAGAAATTTGATAATGGAGGAAGTGCATTTGGAGTGTGCTTTGTGGATACATCGATTGGAGAGTTCAACCTAGGTCAGTTCAGTGATGATAAGCAGTGCTCACGTTTGCGAACCCTCGTTGCTCACTATCCGCCATCTCAGGTAATTCATATTCATTTCATTTTTTGTTCACAATAAAAATGTGTTCAAATCAAACAGTGTTTTATTCGCAAATCATAAACATGTATAAAGTAGGCTAAATACAAAATCAAATAAATTGTTGACTGGATAATTTATAGAAGTGTCAAATTCCAGTTATGAGGTACACGATTGCAATGTAGAAAGAATTAGGAACAAGCACATATTATGACGATTTTGCATTTTAGAAAGATATTGATTAGATTTCATTTTATACATTGATAAGATGCAGTTTTTCATTTTGTGATTTCTATCTGAAATTGAAATTTTTAAGACTTCTTGAATGCTTCCCTGTGAACTATTTTGTTTTTCAATTACCTTTGCATTGACAATATTACCATCGCAAACTCTTGGTATGATCAGCTTGGTATGATTTGCCACCAATCATTCAATCCCAATCAGTAAGAGATATATTAGTTGTGTTATAATACAGGATAAAGTTATGTTAAGTTCAAGCTCAAATTATTTTTATCACATTTCAGATAATATACGAACGAGGTCGTATTTCAAAGGGCACTCAGCATTTATTGAATGTGACGCTGTCATCTGTTCTGAAGGATGGATTATTGCCGGACTCTGAGTTTTGGAGCTCTGGAAAAACTTTAGTTCATTTGGCAGACAATAACTACTTCGATGATAATAGTATGCCAGAGTCGCTAAAACACTTCCTGGCCGATGGTAAGTAAATTGGATGATTGTTTTTCATCCATAAAAACGTTTGTGTCTCTTTCTAGTCACCGTGAAGAATGGAACACCATTTTAAAATTTTGTATTTCTAACTACACAACTTAATATTGACTCCTCTACAATAATTGTCATATAACATATTCAATATTGTTATTTTGTCTATGAGTGCAAATTCTATTTTGAATTTCATGCAATATAATTGAAAAAATATTGTTTTCTGTTCACATCTTTGAAATATTCATTAAAGATCAAACACTTGCATCTTATAAATTTGAAGTATCACGTTTACATTTTATCGAGGATTTTTTCAGTAGGTTATTCAAGTTTTTAGGTATTATTCTAGATGTCAAATTATCATGGAAGCCTCATATCAATTATATTAATTCTAAACTGTCTCGAGTGGTATATCTACTGAGAAATTTGATGAATCATGTTCCCAGGACTTATGTGAGGTCAGCATACATCGTTTTTTTCATAGTATCATATCCTATGGACTTCTGTTGTGGGGAAATAGTGGACTTCTATTGCGGAGCTATTGACAGAAGAAGGTTGTCAGGATACTAACAGATTCCGAAAGATTAGCTCACTGTAGACGTAGACCCCTGTTTGTAGAGTTGGAAATTCTCACTATAATCAACCTTTATATATTCACAGTTCTCTCCTATACTAAGAAAAATCAGTCGGAGCACCGCCTCAGAAGAGATATACACTATCATCACTCAAGGGGAAATAGGGAAATAGGCATATTGACATTCCATTCAACAGATTATCAAAGTCGAAAAATAGTTATGTGGTTGTTGGCATAATGTTGTATTATAGACTGCCACAAGCTTGGGCGGAAGCTCCGTTTCACTTGTTCAGAAGAAAAGTATATTTTTGGTTGGTTGAATCCTTTTTATCCTCTTGACAAGTATTGAACTTGAAATTCATGACCTTTAGCTGTAAATAATGTAAATTATTTACAGTAATATTATATTGTAAACTATCGATTTGATAATATTTTGAAAATTTGTAAATTTGACGTTGTTAACATGTATAACATGTATGTTTCATGGCAGTAAAATTATATTTATTTATTTGAATTATTCAAGTGGTTTTATTAAGTGACAAAAGTCACTTTCTTCAACCAGTAGCCTAATCACGGAAAGATTCGGACTCATTTCTAAAATTTATATAATTGGTAATTTTTTATGGGCTAATAGCAATTTCTGACACCACATATCAATTCATTCACAGAATTAGTATTATTCTCTATTATCAATTATTTCATCAACTCATTAAATTTTAATTGATTTAAAAATTTAATTATTTGTATTGCTTTGTAACGTGGTTTTTCGAATTTCTGCTCTTCGCCCCAATAGAAAATAGAAAATTTCACGAATAGATGACTCCTCTATTGTAGACCCCTTTCGCCTTTTAATGAGATATTGTTTTTCAATAACTAACTGTTTCATGGCAGTAAAATTATATTTATTTATTTGAATTATTCAAGTGGTTTTATTAAGTGACAAAAGTCACTTTCTTCAACCAGTAGCCTAATCACGGAAAGATTCGGACTCATTTCTAAAATTTATATAATTGGTAATTTTTTATGGGCTAATAGCAATTTCTGACACCACATATCAATTCATTCACAGAATTAGTATTATTCTCTATTATCAATTATTTCATCAACTCATTAAATTTTAATTGATTTAAAAATTTAATTATTTGTATTGCTTTGTAACGTGGTTTTTCGAATTTCTGCTCTTCGCCCCAATAGAAAATAGAAAATTTCACGAATAGATGACTCCTCTATTGTAGACCCCTTTCGCCTTTTAATGAGATATTGTTTTTCAATAACTGACTGATTTAGTTTTTGCGTGTAAGTAGTGTTGCATTTACTGGAAAAATAATTTTATTTTGATTAAAAAAATATATTCTAGTCAAATAGTGTAACGTGTTTAACTTGCAGATGACAGTTTAGGCTTGACGGCCAGTGATGAGGGCGAACTAGCTGTGAGGTCACTTGGTGCAGTGACGTGGTATCTCAAACGATGTCAGTTGGATCATCAACTTCTTTCCATGAAGAAATTCTCTGTCTACACGCCTGTCGACTGTCAAAGTGACGAGAACATCACTTCCAATAGTCAGAGCAGTGCTCGACACATGGTCAGATACTTTCCTCAATTTTAATTAATTTTATCAGTTTCTAGGAGTGTTCAATCGTTTTCAACTTCCAACTTCAACTCAGCATTAGCTATAGAAGTATCTCTAATCCTTTTTAATTTGTTTCTCTCAAGTTTTCACTTTATTGGTTTATTTGGTACATTCATTTATTCTAATTCTTACATCAACCTAAAAAATTCAAAACCTTCAATTAACTATTGATGGACCGAAAATTAAGTGACGAAGCAGTAATTTGTGATTTCCTAACCTAATATTAGACAACATCAACTTTTTAACGAAATTTGGAAGGGATATCGTACAGGCTTACCTTGGTTTTTCTTCCATGGTCATAATCATATTATGAGTATAGTGTTTTGTACAATAAATGAATAATTAATAAATAATCCCAATTATGACAATGTATGAATTTATGTGTATTACCGTGTTATTTATATTATACGAGCAGGTGTAACCTGCGCTACGCAAGGATATGTGAAGAGAACGAATAGATTGAACTATAAATTTATAGTTTCATGCTAAAAATTTCAAGTATTATACTATGAAATTTATTTGGCAATAAATTGAAATATTATTTTGTAAAAATTATATATTAGAGGATGTATTGAATTATCAGGTTTGGATGCTGTCAGCTTGAAGGATAAATTACAAATTTAGACTGATAGTGCGTTAATGTATTGTCTACCATTTTTCTATTAGTATTTTTCTTCATTTTCTCAGGTTTTGGATAGTGCGTTAATGTATAGACTAGAATTATTTTATAGTATTTTTTCTTAGGTTTTGGATGCAGTAACATTGAAAAATCTGCATATCCTTGAGAACTCAATCGGAGGTACAGAAGGAACGCTGCTTCATAAGCTTGACAACTGCTGCACACCGTTTGGAAAGAGGTATTCTATTAATTGCCTTCCTCCCACCTAATATCTCGAGTCGTATTTTTCTCTCTACAATTTAATACGATTAGTTATATTGTTAGTGGAATAATTATGTAATTTGCTAATATGGAATTTGTTGACTTTCAGACTCCTGTACAATTGGATCTGCAGCCCTTTGAACACCATAGCGTCGGTGGTCGGCCGTCAGAACGCCATTCAGCTACTAATGGACAACTCACAACTCATGCAAGATGTCAAACCACTCATGGCAAAGCTACCTGATCTAGAGAGGCTTTTATCAAGGTTGGAGTAAAATATATTGATATAAAAATTAATATTTATTCATTTCCTATTAATATTAATCAAATCAATTTTATTTTGTCAAAACAATAATAACATTGAATTGCATACTGTTTATTCAACAGAGGCTGGCTCAAACAGCACTCTGGTTTGTGGACTGTATCAATTATTACATCGAGAACTTTTGGGGTTGTCTGGCGTCGGGTAGCAAGTTGAACAATTTAAATGGCTAAGTGCACAATAACATAGGCCTACCTTCATGTCCAAATCCTCCTTGCTTCTAGGATCCCGGGTCCAGATCACGATACGAGACGAGACGACACCTGTAATAAATCACAATAAATCAATAGATCACTTTGCAAAAATCGGCATTACGAGAAGTGAGCTGTTCGGTTGGCAGGCAAACGGCAACTGGCGGCGATTACGCTATGCGCATCACCCTTCAATTGCCCCCTCCACCACACAACGCCAGACAACAAAGCAACATTGATATAACGTCCGAACATTCCGCCCACCTTGGAAGAACTTCCAATAACAAAAAAAAACCTCCTATAACGAACCCTACTAGGGAAACTAGGGAAAAAAAATCTTCACTCCTCAGGGGTCATTGAGGAGACTTATACAAAAAAGAGTAGGTGGCCCACGGAAAGGAGAGGATGGGACGAGAAATAATGACTATATACTACCAATACAGATAAGAACAAGAAACAAAGCAACTTGGGAACCTTTCCCACATGTAAAACAAGAAACAAAAAAAAAACTAACCACTAAACTTATTGAAGTTCCCTTCAATAAGGCCTAATCTTCATCAATAGGGAGGAGACATACCCTATTGACAGCCCTAGTTAGACTTCCCTTTGCAGTCTGTACCTCCACCACTCTCACAACTCCATCCTTTCCAGGAAATATCTTCGTTATTCGACCAAGCCTCCAGTGAAGAGGGAGTAGGTTACTTTCCTTTAAGAGAGCCATACGTCCAATGTTAACATTACTATGTTTTCTGTACAATTTTGTTTGGGTTTGCAAGCTAGATACATAATCCAATTGCCAACGTTTCCAGAATGAGGATACAATTCTTTTGAGTAAACTCCATCGATTTCTCAAGTTCACCGATTGAATTGATTCCTCTGAGTCTTTACTCTGTGTTGCTAGAGTAATTTTTCTTGCTTCCAATTCAATCTGTTTGGAATTTTCATCATCATTACCGTGGGTTTGGTGTGGCCAGCACTCCAGTGGTTTGTCTAACCAATCAGAACCATTCCACCACAGAGAATTACCAATTAATTCATTGAGCAATAGTCCTCGACTAGCACAATCAGCTGGATTCCATTCGGTTGGCACATATCTGAATTGCTCTGTAGACAGGTGTTCCTGTACTTGACTTACACGATTCGCCACAAACGTAGCCCAACGATGAGGTGAAGACCGAATCCAACTCAATGCCACAGTTGAATAAGTCCAAGCTGCAATATAATCTATGTTTATAATTTTTGAAAGCACTTCTTGAACTTCATGTAATAATCTAGCTACTAGGACAACCACACAAAGCTCCCATTTCTTCACTACCTCCACGGATGCTATATCATCCCAGTCACATCCCGATTGCCATAGATATTGAATTATACTCTTGAAGGTAAGCATGAAAGGTGTCAAATATCCTAATGGATCAAAAATTTGTGCTAAAGTTGATAAAACATTTCGTTTTGTAGCTAGACTGGATGGAACCTTCACCCTGTAGAAGAGGTAGTAACCAATTGGATTCGATTGGAAGCCAAGAATTTTAATGGTTTTATCAGACTCCAAAGTGAAATCTTTTGCATCAATAGCGCAATGCTCTGGAGGGAGATTTGATAGAATGGTAGAGTGATTGCTGGCCCACTTTAGCAATTCAAATTTCCCTTTGCTTAACAATTCAGTAAGCTGCAGTTGCTTGGTTGCTTCCATTGATGAGACTGATGTAACTATATCATCCATGTAAGTAGAAAACCGTAAGGCTTCAGAAGCCGCAGGGAACATTTTTTCTTCATCTTCAATAAACTGATGCATAGTACAAATGGCAAGAAATTGCGATGATGATACACCATATGACATAGGTGTTGGAGTATACTCTTTCATTTCTTCTCCCTTTTCGGATTTTGTCCATTTTATTTCAACATTATCCTGTCTATCATCATCTAACTCTTCCAAATTTCGTTTCTCCTTTTCAAAAACATCTTCTCCAATTTCCTTCTTTGGTATGGGTCTTCCCATTGGTTTGATTTCATGTTGATTATGAATCACTTTTAACTCTTTCCCTAAATTACCGTTGATCGGTAAATAACTGTTGATGGCTATACCTTGTTTACCTGGAACTTCTTCTAAATTATCTCCCAATTCTTCTTCTCGAATCATGGAAACATTTTCTCCGACATTAGTTTTACCTTCAAGATATCCCGATATCTCACTCGTATTTGTTTCCTTGGAAGGTAATTCTACAATGTATCTACCAGTATTCAAACGACAAACAGTTGATTTGTATATCTCCTCACAAGCCATTTCACTTTCCAATAATTTTTTTGTCCTAAGTGACTCTTCTACGACCCAAAATCGCTTCACCAACTCTTCTAAATTAGCATTGGAATACATGCACAGATTATTTGAGATAGTAGAACTCTCCTCTGATACCTTACCCATCAGGCAGTAGCCCCATACAGTTTCTAGGGCAGATGGTGTACCCGCTGGACCAATCACCGCTCTTCCAGTCAGAATGAAGGGGAAGTATTCAGCACCCAATAAAATATCAACCTCCTCTGAAAGGAAAAATTCAGAATCGGCTAGCTCCAGTCCTTCAATATGTGCCCAGTACGCATTTTTTATCTGATCTGTAGCTGCTATTTTGTTGACTCCCGACGCGGTAATTTTTAATTTAAAGTTTATTGAAGCAGTGTGTGATTACATAACCTTATCTTTTGGACAACATTAACATTTTATCAAAATTTTTGGAGAGAAATAGTACAGGCTCAGCCTAGTTTTTCCTCCAATGTCATAATTGTTTTATGATTATAGTATTTTATACAATAAATGAATAAATAAATAAATAATGAAGGGGAGTTCGGTGTTTCAAATTCACAGTTAGCAATTTCATCTGTCACTTCCAGTTTAGTATCAGATAATCCATAGATTGGCAAACTGTGTGTTTTCTGTACCACTAAACCCAGTTTTTTCATGCATCGCCTTATAATGAATGACTCGGTGCTTGCACTATCTAATAATACTTTGACCTTGTGATAATTGCCTTGATTACCTCGAACTCCCAATTTAACAGTTGGTAACAATACTAAGGAACTATTTACATTCGAAAATACTTTCTTAGCTGAGTCAGTAACAAATGTTTGATGGCTTTGATCAGCAACGTCATGCCCGTCTACCCTGCTCATTTGTTTATTACCGGCCAATGTGTTGGTGTTTTCAACAGGCGGCTGTCTCGACTCTAAATGGAGGAGCGAATGATGACGTGAATTACAGTGACTGCACGGCTTCCTTCTTCTACAATCTCTAATAAAGTGCCCTGTAAATAAACAGCATATACATAGTTTCCATTCTTTTACACGTTTTAAACTATCAGACGGTTTGAGATTTAAGAACACTTTACAATTTTCCAGTTCATGAGAATTATTACATTCAATACATTTCAGCTCGTCCGATTTCGATTTAACAATCATAGCTGAAGCTTTGTAATTTCCCATAGTGGGTTTCGATTTCCCAAACTGCTTACGTGAGGAGGCTTCTGACGATGTAGATGACCCCAATAAATCAGTGGATTTGGTAGCCTCCAAAATAACAGCTTCATCATTCAAAAATATTTGGAAGTTTTTCAAATCGGATACTGTTCCATTTCTTAGCAGTCTCTGCCACTTCTCTCTCAATTCTTCAGTCAGTTTTTTATGTAAGACAAATAATAACGGAATCGACCAGTCATTAACTGCATGACCAATTGGTTTTAGTGCTGCAATATACTCAGCTAAATGAGTGATGAATTTTCGTAGCGAGTCTGGTTGCTTATTAACTGCTGGCATATCAAAAATTGCTTGCAAGTATGCGTCAGTCAGCTTGTAAGAGTCATTGTAGCGATTCAATAATAACTTCCATGCCTCAGCATAATGATCACTTGTCAATGGGACTACAGAAATGACTGACAGTGCATCGCCTCTCAGTACAGACCGAAGATACATATGTTTTTGTATGTCAGCAATTTGACCATTATTATGAACCGTGGCTTCGAATAAATCTTTAAATTGACTCCAAATTTTCAAATCGCCGTCAAAAGTCATTAAAGGAAGCTTAGGTAGGGTTACTGACGAGATATTTCCAGTTGTAGGTGAAGAAGCTACATTGGAAGAACTAATATTCAAATTTGTTTGAGTGGATGGTAAGGTTTCGAGAATAGCCTTGACATTGAGATAAGTCTCATCAAATTGGCTCATGAGATTTTCAAGCTCACTTGTTTCCAATCGAGGATTTTGTTTGTTATAGTAGCTCTGCATCTTATCTATTATATCATTGAACTCCACCTGGTGGTGATCGATATGCTCACCCATAACTTTCAATAAATTCTTCATTTTTTTATTTTTCGGATCCTTTTCAACAGCTTTGGCAATTTCATTAATCCGTTCTATTTTACGAATTAATGCATCTCTTTGAAACGTCAAGTCTTCGATAACACCCATAGTGAGGCGATAACAGTGAGCGCTTGTCGAGAGAGAGAGAGTGAGACAAAGAACCAAACAAGAATAAGAGGGAAAACACGAGAGCAGGCGACACAATGGAACGAACAATGGCTGGCTTATCTAATCATACAAGCCTAGCCAGCACTTCAACTTATGCTCGGTAGAGAATGATCGGTTACGAGGCTAATAATATCGTATCGATACTCATTGGAACAAACAATAACTGCTCTTAATAACGAAGTAACGACAATAATCAATGCAAATAACTGCAAGTATCCTTTGAAAAAAATAACAGTTCCAGTTACTGTTACAGCTAGATGACGTATAAGTCTTTCTCTACTTATTGACACGAACTTGCCAGTCCAGCCTTGTGGCACCAATGCAACAATCTTATGCAATAATACTACGACACAACTATTTACGAAAATATTACTTGTTCTACTCAATTTCCAACTTAAATTGAGCCCAAATTTCTTAAGAATACCACAAATAAAGCGTATATTCATCTACGACGACAAAAACAAGCCATATACACAGAAAAACCAAGAATAAAATAGGCATAAAAAACGACAAACCTATTAGACGATATTTCAAACTTATGTTCTATTCAAATTCGATTAACAAATCAATCCGGACGGTTGGACCATGTTTATTCGACAGAGGCTGGCTCAAACAGCACTCTGGTTTGTGGACTGTATCAATTACATCGAGAACTTTTGGGGTTGTCTGGCGTCGGGTAGCAAGTTGAACAATTTAAATGGCTAAGTGCACAATAACATAGGCCTACCTTCATGTCCAAATCCTCCTTGCTTCTAGGATCCCGGGTCCAGATCACGATACGAGACGAGACGACACTTGTAATAAATCACAATAAATCAATAGATCACTTTGCAAAAATTGACATTACGAGAAGTGAGCTGTTCGGTTGGCAGGCAAACGGCAACTGGCGGCGATTACGCTATGCGCATCACCCTTCAATTGCCCCCTCCACCACACAACGCCAGACAACAAAGCAACATTGATATAACGTCCAAACACATACAATAAATCCTATTTAAACAAAAAAATACTATCTCACATAAATATAAGAATACTTGATTGCAGTAGCGGCTCGTGGATTTCAAAATAAGGGAAGCCCAAATACCATAATGTTCCAAAAATAAGATATTTTCCTACAATATTTTTAATGAACAGTTTTTCCCTTATTTTGATAAGAATATAATTTCTTATGATGCTGATTGGGAGTCTTTGAACCTGTTACATGGGAATTTAAAGGGCTGTAATACAGGAGGAATTCAAAAGCACATATAATTCAAAATTGAAACTTCAACAATCATTCCAAACAGAGCATATGTAGCGTTTCAAGAAGAATATTCTCTAAATCTACTGATGGTTCTATAATTGAACTTTTTACTTCCAACTCACGTCACTAAAAGCATTTATACACTCTGACAAATAAATTTCAAAAGGCATTTGTCGTAGACGATGGTTGGTATTCCTGCTGCTCGCTGTTTAGTGCACCAAAAAGAAACTTTAACTAAATATTTCTATTAATAATTATTAATAATATTCTTATTTATCCCATATTTTTATTTATTGTATACTTTTTTAGTTATTCCATTTTCATTTATTTAAATATTACTGTTCTATATTACTCTGGTGCGAAACAAACTGAGCTCTCTTCCTTCTTCTTCTTAGTTTATGATGCGTGTGCAGAGCCGCAGATGGACTCAAACTCGAGCCAGGCTTCCTCTAGAACTGTTATGTGTCTGCCTATATTCTATTATATATACATGCGTTGTCATGGCAACCGCGTTTTCCACTGTGCTATTCTATTCCTGTCGGACTCAGCGTTCAAGCGGGCTTCCTTTGGCCATCTTTATGCCTTCTTTGCTATTCGTTCTATAAATACTATCACGCTTCTCGCCACCATTTAAAGCTTGTTTTCTACATTCTCTCATTATAATGATACATTTTGAAATCTTATCAATACCAATAAATTATTAATATCAATAATTAATATTCTAAATTTGAGAATCAACAATATCAGCTGAATAATAGATCTAACAACAATAAAATATTAGGGAAATACGAGCAAATATCAGAGGAAGCCCGGCTTCCCTTGCTTCCTCTGACGGGCCGCCACGGCTTGATTGAATAAAATCTTCACATTTGCCTGGCAAAGCAAAAAGTACCAATTGCTGTATTAAGTGGAAGTTTATTGATGAGGAAAGGTTGATGGCTGTGTATATTTCAATATATGTGCAATGTTTGTCACATAGCACTGGTGTTAGTACGAGTGTTTAGTACAGAGATATATTTTGGTAATAATTACTGTTTGTCACTTTACATGTTTCATAAAGAGACCGTATCTACACTAACTCAAATTTATAAATTACTCAATTCATATGTACTCCCTAGTCTCTTAGCAATCATCTCTCAATTGGATCTGAAATGTTTGTCCTTCAATCTTGTAATCTTGCAAAAAGGGCTTCAGCCATTTCCTAATATTCTATTACGTGGAATCATTAGATGTTACTGATTAATATAGTAGAGCTGTTATCATATCCATGATTCAATTTTGGCTGTCCTTGAAGGTGTAATAAGAACTCCAGAAAATTGTTTTATAATTATAATTGAATTTACTATTTTGAATTTTTATTTACGATCTAATGTTATTCAATAATATTTATATACAATATAAGATTCATTTTTTTATCCCCATTTGGTAAACTAGTACCCTCTATTATACAGTGTGTTTGAAAAAGAACTTCCTAGTTTTGATGTGTCTTAGAATCTGTAAAAAGTGATATACACTATTCTTGATACACTATTCTAGTGATATACACTATTTGTGATGTTTGATTCAGCAACTGTCCAAGTTTTGCCCCCATGCAGTCATCAAACCTGCTTGACCTTAAGACGGCGCCAGGGAACAGTTCCTTCAGTTGACACTAGACAGACACTCGCTTTCCGGGAAGGTGGATAGGGATAGCTATCCCAGTTACTTGGCCACCACGAAGCCTGGACTGAACTCCTCTGGACTTTCATGTTTCTCTTTCGGAGAAACATAAAAAATGTTGTGTACAGTGGAAAAATCCGAGACATAAACCATTTACGGGAAAGAATCGTCACGGCGGTTGGGACAGTTACACCTGATATGTTGGTGAATACGGCGAGAACTTGAATATCGTCTCGACGTGTGCAGGGCAACAAATGGATCCTATGTTGAAGTGTACTGATGTTGAACAAAACTTGAAGGTTCTCTCTTTCATTGTATGTACTTGTTGATGTAGTTTTTCATTAATTTACATATTAAATTTATACCTAAAACTAGGGAGTTCTTTTTCACTCTGTATATCAAACTGAAAAACTATCTAGTATTCTTACAAAAATAAATTAAAATAATAATATTTTCAGGTTCTATGCACAAAGCACTTACTATCTAGTATCCTTACAAAAATAAATAATAATAATAATATTTTCAGGATCTATGCACAAAGCACTTTCGGTTTAGAAGCTTCTCATCCGGATAACAGAGCAATCATGTTTGAAGAGAAAACCTACTCTAAGAAGAAGATAGTGGAATTTACTAATGTTTTGAACGGGTTTCAGAATGTGATGAAGATAGCAGAAATATTTCAAGGTGATTCTAAACTATCTTATATAATTAGGCCTGATAAGAAGTGATATAAATAAAAATGACTAAACAATTTTTATTAATGATTAGGGCTTTTCCAATGAAATTTCCGTTTTTTTTATGAAACATCATAAACTGTGTTTATGTTTGAATTATGAATTTCTTTGAAAAAGTCAAGATTGGAAAATTTAACTTCTTTTTATCCTTTAACATTCTACTCTTTCTTTTCCTTAATATATTTTACAATTGGAAAATGAATAATAGAAGGTGAGTTTTTCCATAAATTTGTGGTGTTACACTTGTGTGATTTGTGATATTTTCAAGGTGTAAAATAGAAGTTGCATTGTTCAGTTGTTGAAAAGAAACATACTATTTCTCTAGTCAGGAAAACATAATAATGATAATTATTAATAATTGATAATTCTGCTTATCATTCTCCCTCGTCATCAACACACTTCTCAAATTTAATATAAAATTTAGCCTTGAGCGAATTCATGTTTTCAAACTTTTTAAAACTTATTTTTTAAAGATTGGAGTTATCTGTTGAAGATACACACATATGCATAATCTATTATTTATGGTATTCTATTTTGTAAAAAAAAATTGTAAAACAGTGGAATAAGGACGTCCAAACAGCTACCGCCTGATAATAATTCAAATACTTATATGTTTTGTCATTTTTCAGATTCTGAAGTTGGCATGAATTCTCAGCTTCTTGGCCAGTGTTGCCATCATCCTAGTCACTCCCAGCCTGGTCAATTCCCTGATTTAAAAGATCATTTGAATTTTTTCAAGGTAATTTTTTAATCCATATCCACTTACTTGTAAGATACAGATTTGAGAACAATGATTCTATGATATTGATGTTGTGAATCTCTCTATACAATCATTTTAATTTCACAGCATTTCATCTTTCTATTCACAGCCATATAAAATATGAAAGAAAGACATATTTAAGAATATGAAAATATTTATATTCACATTATTCCACTTAAATCCCAATCTCACTTTATTGAACATATAGGATTCTCAGTCTCACGTCTTTTGGCGACCAGTATGTCGAGTCGCAAGGAAACTCAGTCACGAGTATCCAATGAGATCTGGAGCAAAAAATCATCGTCTTATCATTTGAGGTTAGGATTATTATTTGGAGAAGTTAGTTAAAGATACAATATAGCTTTAAGGAAGGATTTTTGATGAGTTTTAGTTTTCAATGGCAATATGCTAGTATTATTTAGAATTTATCAATCAATTTCTAATAAAATTTTTTTTCATTGTAGTTTTTACAAATTTTAATTTGTTTATGTAGTTCTTGTTTTCATCCAAAAATTGAATGTTATATTGAGTAGTTGATAAATTATCAAGTGTTCAATTTTATTGGAGTCTATTCAATGTATAAAATTGGTTATTGATTCATATGTTGATTCCGTGTCATCTACTTTCAGAACGCGTTTGACATAGACGAAGCATTGAAAGAAGGACGTATCATTCCCAGTGCGGGTGTGGATGCTGAGTACGACAGTGCTGTTGAAGAATTAAAAATAATAGAAAAGGAACTGAAACAATATCTCGATAAACAGAGCTCCTACTTCGGTTGCAAGGTCAGTCATTACATAGTTTCTCACCTTTCCAGGCTAAAAAATTAATTTTATGATTGAAAGCAATTATCTGTAATCTTTATATAGGATTGAGATCATTAGCCTAAATTAGATCTATTTGTGACACCAAAAGTTGATTGATAGTTTATCATCTATCGTCTTCGCGTATTATCGCTGAATCTTCATGGCCTCTACTTCTACGAGTTTCAAATTTCATTGTGTCCATTTCTCAGATGTAAACTGAAGATTTTGACCCGAGCTAATAGGCTTTGCTGGACGTGGCGGAAAAATTTACATTATATGTTCTGGACTATCTATATAAAGTTTTGGGCAGTTTTGCAGTAATCCCTACTCAATTCAATATTATTTCACTTAGATAAAAACATTCTAATGTTGATAATGCATAACATGCAATATTAGGAGGTAGCTTATTTAGTACTACCTAACTGAAGAAATGGTAACCAGAGTAAATTAACATATTGAATAGCAACTTCTTGACCTCTAAGTTGAGCTCTTGACTTCTTGAGTTGATTTCTAAAATCACATAAGGATAGCACTTATTCCATTTTTTTTTTTTTTTTTTGAAATTATTTTAGTCGAAGCTGGATATTCAATTCTGGTTTGTCTTCAGGTTTCTTATGTTGGCACGGATAAAAAGCGATTTCAGCTGGAAGTAACTGAGCACGCAAGTAGAAAAGCTGGCTCAGAGTATGAACTGCAAGGACAAAGAAAAGGATTCAAAAGATATTGGACTCCAAAGTGTAAAGTAAGTTCCATGTTATTTGAGTGTCGAAAAACTGCATTTATTATCCATTTGGCAGCTTTTTACTGTAATTATAATAGTTCTGAAATTATGAAAATGGATCTTACTTCTTTCTCACAGTGTAACATTATATTATGACAGAGTTTCACTACCTTTCTAACTTTTAGTACGTTAGTTAGATAGATATAAATTCATTATTTTCTAATTCCCACTAAAAACCCAGCTCCAAGATAAAATAGGAAAATGTTGAAAACTAAATTATTTTTCATTTTTCGAATTATCATTCCACACTTCTTTTCTAATCGTTGAAAATTATTGTTGCTTAATAACTTTCTGTGAATACATTTTTTATGTTGATCTTTTCTGAGTAGTCTGAAATTGAATAAGAAAATGATTTATTATGGTTCGTAAATCAAATTTCGGTATTCCATTAAAAGTTTACTGTTTTTGCTACATTCTGAGGTAAGTTCCCAGTGATTGTCTTCATAAAATTGTATGGAATATTTTTTTTATAATATAGTATTTGAAGTATTATGAGAATGTTTCTGTGATAGCACTTGAAGCAAACTATTCAGGAAAGGACTCACCTTTCTCTACTCCTCTAAAAACCAAGTTAAATTAAGTTTTTTATGAATTTCTGTCCTTCCTCATCACACTCTACAGATTCATCCATTACTGGTAGTCTATATCTACTTTCTCATCGGAAAATAATAGACGTTTACTGTTTCCAGGAACTTCTAGAAAAACAGATTGCTGCAGAAGACATGAAAACATCTGCTCTGCAAGATTTGCGTCGTAGGATTTTCGCACGCTTCAGTGATCGGTAATTACATTGCAGTAATATTATGATTCAACTTGAAAAAAATTCAAATGTTTTATTATCTAGGGTCTTTTAACAGTTTTAACAGACAGTCGCTTAGGATTATAAATGTTTCTCTATTTTTAAAATTTCACATGAGGAAAATGATAATCATTCAAAATTTGCAATATGGTATAATGTAAAAGATTATTCTTCCTATCTTAGATAAGCCTGTCTTATTATTTATTGGTGTAAGTTACTATACTACTTGCTCCACAGCTTACCATATTCATCGTTATATCATCTTAATCAAATTAAAGTTGATCCAGTCTGAAAATCTAAAAAATTGTAAATAGTAGAATTATGTGTTCAAGTACTGTACGTGTAGATGAATTGATTTATGAAAAAAATCGGTTGGCTTCTCTTAATGGGATGTTCTAGTCCAATGCATGGGATGTTCTAGTCCAATGCATGGGATGTTCAAGTTAGTGAATATTAATGTATTATGTTTTGAAATGTTAGAATGAATGACTGGCGTCTAGCAGTTGAGTGTATAGCGGTGCTGGATGTTCTGCTCAGTTTGGCCACCTACTGCAGCTCACAGGAGAACGAGATGTGTGTTCCCAAGTTCGAATCCGTCAGTCCAAATCAACAAGTAAGTCCTTTATATAATAAAAGAGTTTGGGATAACATAATTTAAATTCATGTTTACTTCATTTTCATGTATTTCTCAATAAATAATCTAATTTGGCATGTATCCTAAATTATTGTTGAATACGGGTTCTATGATGTATTGTTCTCTCTCGTCGATTATTGTGCAATATTCTATGTAGAGTCTATATTCTCTTAATATACCATTTTCTATATTCGCTCATTCATGTCTCCAATTCTATGTATAGTCTATTTTCTATTTTCGCTTATCTATGTCGTTCGAAACGTACTTTTAGCCTTCCGCATTTGAAGCTGAATTTATCAGTGACACCTCTAAAATTAACATTCAAATTGACTCAGCCGAAGGGGTTTGGAGGTCAGCATCACTGCCCTCCAATTATTAACCTAGTGATACCCCGAATGATTGGAATCACTGGCTCTTCATTTATATTAAATAACTAAATTTCTTTAAAAAACTCTCAAACATTCAATTTCATTGTTTTAGGGTAGGTGTGTGCATACAGAGCGACCAGCGGTCATTGTGATCGTAGGAGGATATAGATATTCATATCTAGTTATGCCCGCCCCTCTTCTAAGACCACTGGGACTCGAAACGCCTGACCGCTCTTTGTGTACACACTCTTATCCTTATGTTATGATCATACAGTGATGTCGAACGTTTGTACAATGTTTCACTGGAGAATTGTGATTTTACATCTCTATTTTAATTGTTGTTAGCTGTTATCCAATACGTGTAATTTTCACCATGATATTTCTTTACTCTTTCCTGCTATTCATCCACTCATTCGTCGCTGTTTTGATTTTAATGGATTACTATTGTCTTTTATATTTCATACCGTAAATGAACAAATATTAATTTAATTCAGATAGAATTTTATTTTTGAATTATCGAGTATATTTTTTTAGTATTCAAATCCTATATCAAATATTATATATTATGTATTTCAATTATATAGCTCCATTTTCTAATCTCCACTGATTTACACATAAGTCGCGTCAAAGTGAAGTTTGCATTGGTTTGTAGGCGGTTGTGAAGGTGGTTGGCGGACGGTATCCGTGCTCGTCTGGCGAGGAGGTGTTTGTGCCGAACGACACCGTCATAGGTGACCTCGGAGCCAACCTTGTTCTGGTCACAGGGCCCAACATGGGAGGAAAGTCCACGCTCATGCGCCAATTGGGACTCATTGTCATCATGGCACAAATGGTAACGCAATATCCAATCATATTATCACTACTTTTGAAGCTCAAAAGCAGAAATTGTTCACTCATTGTTTAGCAGTGACAATCATTGTATTGGCATCCTCAGACCAACTACCAACTGCAGTCAGGAACGATCTCCGCCACTAAACAGCGAGTGAGAAAGTGAGCAATTTATTTCTAGTTTCAAGTTTAGAAAATATTGTATCATATTCTATAGTGGAAAAAAATGAATGAACAATCATGATATTATGATAGTTGAATTTTGGAATGTAAAACATGCTCCCGGCTGCACGTATAGGCCTATATTCAATTTGTATTGATGTATATAAATTTTAACCTTGATTGAGTGATGCCACTCAACTAAACTAATGCCATGAGAAACAATGAACGAAGTCACTTTTTCAACTAAATTTAATAATCGTTAATGCAACAATGCCATATACTAGGGCCCGATTTCAAGTACACTTATTAAATCCAATGTGCCATTAGATCTATAAGTTTAATGATCCATTGAGGTTTATTAAGTGTCCTAGAAACCGGGTCTAGGTTATTCATCTAAATACTTAGATACTTTTGGGTTAAGCCTGTTCATGGCAATAATTTTCATATTATGTGCATATCATATGAAATAATCTATATATATAAAAGCGAAATGGCACTCACTCACTCACTCACTCGCAGAACTAAAAATCTACCGGACCAAAAACGTTCAAATTTGGTATGTATGTTCAGTTGGCCTTTAGAGGCGCACTAAGAAATCTTTTGGCAATATTTTAACTCTAAGGGTGGTTTTTAAGGGTTTAAAGTTCGTCTTTTAGCATGTATATTCTTCTTATTCTCTTAACTATAATTGAAAAATGTCCATACCATATGTTAATATAGAACTATAATCTAGAGAGAGTACCTCTTCGAAACAGTTGTTAACTGGTAACTAAATTAATAATTTTGTCAGGTTGGCATTAAGTTGAGTTGACTTTGTTAGGTTGGCACCAAGTTGAAGATTGAAATGCATTTATCGCGGAAAAATTGAATGAGCACTGTTACTTCAATCAGAGCTATTCCTGGGAATATTATATTACTAGCTTTCAGGCTCGCTTCGCTCGCCATATCCGTTTATCCAGACGTTTAGTCTGGACCCCCGACTGGATTGTCCTACTATATGATAAAAATGCTCAAATGAAAACTGCAGGCGAGCGAAGAGAGCCTGCTGATCTCATTCTTGGACGATCCAGTCGGGGGTCCAGAGGGCGGAGCCCCTTGGCTAGACGGATATGGCGAGCGAAGCGAGCCTGACGGCTAGTATTAATAAATATTGTATTCTCCGAAAGAGGGTATACAGATGATTCCTTTGACATGAAATTCAACGTCATAAGTATTTTCGTTGAAAAATATGATAAAGTATACTGTGACGTTTGATTGATTGTCTTATGTCACACCAGTCTCCTTAAAACAACAATCTCATGAGTTTGCAACTTTTTCTTATGTTAATCAGTAATCTAGATACTTGAAAGTAGATTAGCGATGGTTTTTATTTTTCAGGGATGCCATGTACCAGCTGAGAGTGTGGTTTTAAATCCGGTTGACCGAATATTCACTCGACTTGGAGCAAACGATGACATCATGTCTGGTGAAAGTACATTTTTCATGGAACTGTCAGAAACTTCGGCTATTCTCCAACACGCCACTAGCAACTCACTTGTTCTGATAGACGAACTAGGTAAATCACGTCATCTCTACAGATAAGCTTCTATTTTCCATCTTGATCATAATATGATGTGCTTTATTATATTGATTGCAAATATAATCAACGTTCCAAGCTTTTAATTCTATAAAAATATAATTTTATGAAAATATTTCAATGTATTTTCATAAATTCATCTGGAGACTTTTGTGTTTTGATTGTGATAAGAAAGCGACTTCATCGTATCTCAAGATCTCTGAGAAAACGTTCTCGAAGTATACATTCACCAATCTTCAAGGAAGCAATAAAAATTTATTATCTTTGTAATAAGCTGATAGAGCTACGCTTTCTTTTATCAGCTTTTTACTCGGTTTATTCTTGTTATTTCGGTATTTCCTTGCCCTATTACCATAGGTAAGGAAAGTATTGCTTTCCAAAAAAATTAAGGTACCCAAATTTCATGTTTTTTATACCTTTCAAGGTCCCCTGAGTCCAAAAACATGATTTTTGGGTGTTGGTCTGTGTGTGTGTGTGTGTGTGTGTGTGTGTGTGTGTGTGTGTGTGTGTGTGTGTGTGTGTGTGTGTGTGTGTGAATGTGAACACGATAACTCCATTCCTAATCACCCGATTGAATTTAAATTTCAAACTTGAGGTCCTTATACCATGAGGATCCGACAATAAGAAATTCAATTCTATTGTAATCGGGAGATTAATAGCTCAATGTTGACCTTATTTTTATCTCCAAATCTTTCAATTATGAGTACAGATGAACAATAATTAAATGAAATGTTGTAGGTCGTGGAACGTCAACGTATGATGGCACTGCCATTGCTGCGGCCGTTCTCAAGGAGCTCAGCAAAATGAACTGTCGTACTCTCTTCTCCACTCACTACCACTCTCTCGTTGAGGATTTCAAGCATTGCAAGACTGTCAAACTTGGCCATATGGTATGCACAAACAAAACTAAGTATACTTTATTGCATGACTAGTTTATATATCTCAATAGTATTTTTATTTTCATTCTTCATGAATTAACTTATATTTTCATTTTCAATGACATGTTTCTACACTGTCATATTTCATGCATATTCTCGAATCAACTCTTAATTTCCTCAACTAGACTCTGATTTCCACATCTAGGTACTACAAGGGCTTATGCTCCTTGTAGATCAGCTCAGCTCAAACGTAGATACATAAACTGGTGGTTTAAACTTGGAATATATCAACATAAGAGAAGAAAAATTAAGAAATAGAAAAAAATGGACAATAGCCTGATTTTCTTTTCTGAATATTGTATTTGTTTGCTTCATTAAATGAATTATAAATGCGACCATATCTTCATGTAATCCTATATTAGCGTTGAACTTAGCCAGTGTATAAACATTTTGTAACAACTGTAATTGTTGGCTGCTGGATTATTGAGTTCAGATTTTAAGAGAAACAGAGCACATGCGTACTACTCTATTCTACTAGATAATTTGGATTGTTGTTTAAATTTCGATAATGTTATTTGATGGAAAAGCGTGTTATAAATTATCATTTTGAAACTTCCGCACTATCCTACTATAGATAGTTCAGTTACGAGAATAGGTTAAAAATTGCAGAGGAGAGAATAGAGTAGCACGCAGTGCTCTGTTTCTCTTAAAATCTGTTTTGTACTAACCGACAGCCGACAGGGCAGGATGCGCCATTTTCCACTAGCTAAACCTATTATCGTGACTGAAGTATCTATAGACAAATGTTTCAACTGCTTCCTTCTGAAAATCTTCACAGATAATATTTATAAATTAATAACGTGAAGTTTTGCAAAATTATAATAATTGTTGTATTTAATAAAACGCTTCCAATTAATAATCAAGGTAGATAGATCCTCTGCAATTTGAAACTTATTCTCGTAACTGAACTATCTATAGTGGGATAGTGCGGAAGTTTCAAAATGATAATATTATAATACGCTTTTCCAGCAAATAATATTATCACGATTTATCTGAGTTTAAACAACAATCTAAATTATCTTCTTTCTGACTGGATTTTTCAAATCGTCATATTCCTATCTAGTATCATATTAAGTTACTGTATTTGATTCACGAGTAGGCTACATTCTCATAATTCTTTGAATTTTTTTCCAGTCATGTATGGCTGAAACCGAAGATGAGGAAATGGACACTGGCGCTGAGGAGACAGTTACGTTTTTGTACAAGTTCGCAGAAGGTGCTTGTCCGAAGTCATACGGATTCAACGCGGCGCGACTCGCTGGCATTCCCACGCATATCATCAAGACTGGCCATCAGTTTGCCAAGCAGTTGGAGCTTGAATCCAACAATCGTAAAATATTCAAGGATCTATTCCGATTTAATGATCCCAGTCACTTGCGACAAATATTGAGTGAAGTTCATTAGAAGTTATCATTTATTCTATTTCTATTTTTCAGCTCAATGAGTATAATTGGAGAGGGTTGTTTTCCCCTTGTTTTTTTTTTTTCAATATCATGCTATCACCACATTTGACATAATTAATACTAGAATTGTTGAATTTTTTCTTCATTATTCATTATCGATACTCTCGTGGTTATTTTCACTTCGCTACTCGTATTTTCACTTCTGCTGATATTTTTGCAAAAATTTCGGTTGCAATGCTCAATTCAGAAATATGATATTTTATTTCCTTCATATGGGCCTTGCAGACACCACTAGTTCATTCATTGGCGTGGAGGAAGCTAATATTTTTTTGCCAATTCCTTTTTGTACGCCAGATCCTTCATTAAAAGATGAATTTGTTTGGTGCGTTTGACCTTATCTTCTTCCAGAGTTGCAGGAGCTGGCTTTTCAAATGCTGATTTACAGGAGGAGTTTGTGAAGATTTGGTAACTCTGCATTTCTATTCACTCTTTTTGAACTCGGCCTGTAGCTGTTATATTTGTTTAGTTATATTTTTTTTTTAGCTCTTATATATTCACTTTGGAATATTCTTTCCATTTGGTTCAACGTTTCCAGAGGTTGACTTGACCTTCAGCTCAACTGATCAGGCTTACTTTTCATTTTTCTCTCTTTTCCATTCCATAAGAACTTATTCCAATTGATTGGTGCTATGAGAGAGACAAACTCAGGCATTGTTTCAGTCATTGTTCATATTCAAGGTGTTTTCTTGTTGAGGTGTTGGTGCACTGGTGGGCAAGTCGCTCTTTCACCTCCGTCTTCTAATAATTCAAGTTTGAGTTTTTCCATCCTGGCCATTTCAACAGCAACCGGAGACAGTCAGTCTGTGCGCTCGATCGGTATAGTGCAGTGTGCTCAGTGTTTCTTTCTGGTTATAATCATCAGGACTCACATATGCTATCATCAATGTCTGCTGCGAGTTGCCACCCAGCAAATCAAGTAAAATCCTTGTGAGTTTGTTATCTGTATAAGAAATTGCTGCCTCCTTCAAAAACTGATGATATCACATTACCCAGTACCAACAATCTCTTATTAATTTTAACGCCTTTAAAAGTCTGGCCTCTAGCTTAGGTTTTTTCCGAAAGCTCGGATCCAGCCAAATCTACAAGGTGAAGTTTTACTTCATTAATGTTGGATTTTTTCGATAAGTTCAGTCACATTAAATCTAGCGTGACTTGTGGAAGACTTCGAGTTGATGGCAGTCGCTCCGGTAGCTCGACAGAGTGAACCTTGTCGTTAGTAGAACATACTTTAGTTCCAGTGAGGTTGGAATGCCCCCCTTACAACGACAACACTTTGTTCTCGAGAGTTTTCGCCAGAAGTTCGACAGCTGTTCTTTGTAAAACTTCATTAATTATCAAATGTGACCATTCGGGGTCAGAGTCTATTTTATCAAAAATATCCTCAACAGCCTTTCTCAGCACCACTAATTGGAACGTAGTTAGTACCCATTGTCTTGTCTGATGCCTGACCCTGTCTGAAGGCCTGTATAGTTAGCCTTTGAAAATGTTATGTATGAGACCTTGCAAGGTGGTTCTTGTCGTGGTTCTGTTTCAAAAAACATAATCATAAGAAGTAGAGCCCACACTTGAAGTGACTTATAAAATCGGTATTCTGAAAGAACTAATCGAGCAACCAAGATTTATTGATAATATGTATAATTTCAGTAGAAAAAATTTTTGTCGGTATGTGAATTAGTGTTTTGAACCTAGCTGCTATTATAATCCATCGTGTCCATATTTACCTATCGTATCATTCTGAATTTTTCATTTCAGCAAATTTTATTCTAGTATATGCCGTCCTGAAAATACATTATAGAGAAATGTTTGTAGGTTGACTTACCCTAAAGAGAAAATACTTTTACTTCAAACTTTTAATTCACAATTCCAATAAACATAGATTGATAATAGTCTTCTGATTTTTGATAGGAGAAATATATCAATTATGTCTATCAATTAGTTTAACTGAGTCTTCACTTAAACTAAGATGGTTTTAAATAATGGAAAAAATAGAATTGAAATTACATACAATGTGAGCTTACGCGTACACTAAGACTGAGTTGAAAACTTTTCTGAAAAATCATTATCTTCAAGGGAGTATGTCAATTAATCGAACACTTTTTTGTTTATAATCTTTATAATTTACTTTTATACTATTGTACCTGCTACTTAGCATTTGTTTGACTATAATATTAAGCTCGACTTTTGATTATTGAGTAGGAAAGCTGTAATTTTTCATCTTGATTTATTGTGTTTTTTACTGGAACAAGTGTTCACTTGTCTGTTGAAAATGTTCAGCTTTTAATCAATAAATAATTATTATTATCAAACCTCAATTTTTGTTGTTAATCTATCAGCCTGGCTTATATTTGAAAAACTTACCATGTTAAGCTGAATGTGTGGTAATGATGCTCAGTTGAAATGCATTATGATTCGAGTGAATTTTCATAAATGGTAGAGTTAGCTGCAGAAGGTATTTCAATATTCATGCATAATGACTTATTCAAAGTTCAAACTATGTCTATACATGTGCACTGTGCAATAGTGTTATAGTTGGATTCCTACACTTTAAACTGTCAGCTTTCCTTTTAAATAACCCAAATGCTTGCCATTCAACTAATGCTGACAATTTATGTAAATTTTATTATGGTTGCGAGTCAGCACTATTTGCAAATACAATGTGCAATAAAATAATACATTTCAATGGATGTCCACGATTTTTTATTTATTGAAAAAAATGGATACTTACTTGATTGATTATTTAGTGATTAAAATATTATAAAGAGAACAACATTGGGTAATTGAACGTTTTTAATTGTTGCCACATTAACATAATATTCATTCTTCATTGTAGACGAGATGTTCTTAGCAGAGGTGGTGTACATGACCTATACTGTCATTGATATCTAACATGTTAATCCCATTTGATTTCAATCTGCTGGCTCTTAATCCAGGAAATAGATTGCTCTTGTTCTCAACCTATCAAAACAAAATTGCATATCGACAATTTGAAATTTTACTCATTAGTATTATATAAAAAATTTATAAAGTTGCAAATAATCTTCATCACATCTATAATATAATAAAGGAAAGGAAAGAATTTAGTGGTATCGATCTACACCGCGACTTACTCTTTCTGTTAGCACCTTTAGTCATCATCTTATTTCAATACTCACGCACTAGTGAAAAGCATAAGCAAATAGAAAAAAAAGACACTATATATATACTTATCAGCAGCTTGGTAAAATAAATTGTAAACTCACACTGACCATCAGTAGCTTATTCTCTCTTTTCTGTTTACATAACTGTTGCCTGTTGAAAGCAGCTCTTCTTGAGGACAATTGGAGAATTAAATTTGTTTTTATCTCATTAGAACTCATTATATTCCACTGAAATTATCAATAACTATTAGTATAAAAATATTAGTTAGCCTACACAATATTCTATTGATTTTATAGTATTATCCACATCATAATTATATTAGGCTACATGGAACAAATCAAAAATCTATACCATTATCGAGCGGTTTGAATATTCATTTGTCACTACATACATCTTTATAACTGCATGATTTTGAACTTCTTTTGGTCTATATACATTTGTATTTAAAAAAAATAAAAATTAAACTCAAAAAATCATGAGTATATTCCGTAAAAGATAAACAAGAAAATACTTTTTCGCCACACTTGGATGTAATGAGCTGGTTTACGTGCGTCATATAGAGGCCGAAAGTGATTGTTTTCCGACCAGGCCGGTAAAACTTTACGGCCCTAGGGCTGTAAAATGACCTTGTATAACAGCTGATCGTGTCCGATCTCACAAAAATCATAGAGATAATCTCATAACGACTGTAATAATCTATATAATTATATGTATCGTGAATCGCGGTATCATGTCTATAATATATTTTATAAATTACTGTTTCATAATTTAATATTTATTATTGTGTTTTTGATATTAAACAATAGAATACGATGATATCTCCATAGCCTCAACAATATAATGTTGGCTGCATTGTCCATTGTCTGAAAGGTACGTATCGCAAGTATGGTATTTAAAAGTGAAGAATCGAATTTGAAATCAAAGTACAATAATTGTATCAATATTTAAAAGTGAGGTAGAGTAATAATTGTTTCTTTTTTATTATCGAATTCCACTTCTTAATGCAATACAATCAACAATAATAATAGGAAAATACAGCAGAGATCTGAAGTTTAAGGTAAGCCTACTGGTGAAACTCAGCCTTGACTGAAAAATTCCTAGTAATTTTTCCGTAATTCATTATTAAAACTTTTAGATAATTTTTCTTCAATATCAAACCATATAGAGAAAACATTAGGCCCACTCAAGATTGAATCTTTGAATGTTTTCTCTGTGATTTAACTATTTTCAGAGCAATATTTTGTTGTGAAAATGCCGGCAAACCGGCTTCAAGTTTGCCGCTATACACTATATTATAGTAGCCTACATACGTTACCTGACTTACAAACCCCTTCAATCAACAATACGCAATGGCCGAGAGCGTAAAGGCGTAATACATCAGAACTCAAAGCTCAGTGAATTACAAACATGATCTAGGTTCGAACCTCAGTCAATGATTTTTTTTTTGTCGATGAATTTCGACTTTTATTAGCTATTTTTTATATTAGTTACTGTAATTTAAATTTCAATCAATTTTTTAGATATATTTTGAGACAAAACTGTGAAATATGCAATTATATTAATTAATTTTTTAATCACATTATTTCATAATAGTAATGAAAATTCTATTCATCCATCTATCCATGAGATATTGCACCAGGCGCAAAGCACGAGCTATAAAAATTCAAACAATTATTTGAAATATTAATAGTATAAAAATATTGTCACTATTGTAAATTATTAATTAGTAATATTGAAATTAATTGACAGTGAAAGTTGTCATAACCAAGATTTAAACTATCAAAATAGGCTGTTTGAATTTTATTTATTTTTCAATTTCTTATATATTGGGAAGTTTTTTTTTTTGGTGTGGTGAAAAATAGTGTTCCCAACACGGGCAAAAATGTTTTTCCGGCTCTCGGACGCTTCAAGTTCTCGACTTCGTCTCGAACTTGAAAACCGCGATCTCGAGCCGGAAAACGTACATTTTCGACCCTAGGTGCGAAATATACTATTTTTACATAAGTTAGGTATATTATTCATGTAATATTTTTGACAAAATTTGTGAACTTTATGCTTCTTGCATCTTGCTAATTTTTGCTTCTTGGATGAGCAAATAAAATCAGAAAGTTTGGATTGGAATTTTATTCCTATACTTACAGCTTTACTCAAAACTAGAGTGACATTTATGCTGTTGTTACGCATTTGTTGCATCTTCGTTGTTTGTTTGTTCAATGTATCAGTATGATCTCCCAACAACACGTATAAAATCTATTCAACAGAATAACAAAATTACTAGTCTACATAAAATTATATAATAATCATACAATGAATGCATTATGAATATAACTAATAAGAATTGACATGGCGTTTTCAATCTGGGGTATTAGATGCGAAAAATGAGGATTGCTTTTGTTGAAGAAAGAATCCTATACTAACTAAGTTGTTTCGCACCTATCTTGGTGCTTTTTAGAAGGTTTTTCCACCTCAAAAAAAATTGAGAATCGGCATGATATTTTTTATAATTCTATTTTATTTGTATAGAAGAATTTGAGAAATCAAATAGTATAGTATAGATATTGCTTTACTTTTCTCTCTACACTGTTTTCATTTTGAATGTGAATTATTTCAAATTAATAATAGAAAAAGCTGGATTAGGCAGTAGAAACGAAGCAAGTGATGAAATGTTTATTAGTCAATTCAATGACAATTTTCTCCAATATTCATGGTATCGTTGTGATTTTTAAACATTTATTTTATTCATCTGTAAGGCTAGGTAATGTAAGCATGAGTTTTTTAAGGCTGTTCGGAACACTTTTTTTATTTAAATTGGATAATCTTTTTTAATATAATTGATAAGATCATCATAAGAATGGGAAAACGTTGCAACTGAAATTTTCAAGTGCTCTAATAAGCGAGTTATGGGTTGTTGAAGTGCTTACTCCGTTTTCTTTCTTGATCATAAACTGTTTCGAATTTTCCATTGGAGTTTTTTTTTCAATACATTCAGTATAGCATTGGCTTTGTTCTAATATTATGCGTTTTTTCGCCATTAATGCCAAAATAAACAAGTTATCGAATTTATAAAAATGCCAAACTCCTTTTTTTATTAATGCCAAAATAAACAAGTTATCGAATTTACAAAAAATGTTACTTTTTATTTATGAACGATATGGGGAATAAAATGTTTTAGTTTGGAAAGATACATTTTTTAATTTTCAAGAGAATATAAATATAGTCTAAACCGTTTATGATCTGGAAAGAAAACGGAATCTGGAAAGTTAGCACTTCAACAACACATAACTCGCTTATAAGACCACTTAAAAATCTCACTGTTATAATGATCTTAGCAATTATATTGAAGAAGATTATCCAATTTAAATGTGAAAGTTTTCCGAACAGCCTTAACTAAAATACTTCTAAGAAAATTTTGAGGATAATCTGAAATAAAATCAACTTGAAATTTCAACCGGTAAAACGTTTGCCGTTTAATTAAGGCTCCCTACAAATATTTACTCACCCACAATATTGCAAACATACATGAGACTCCAATCAGCAATACAAAAACCAACATTTTTGTAATTGATTAGTTATGGCTCGCGAAGGATCTAAATCAATGATAATAATCCTTTATTGTCATAAAACAAAAAGTGTTGTAACAAACTTCAAAGATACAATAAAATTGAAAACAGAAAAATTAGTACAACAACATTGGAAAATAGCAATAAATAGCAGTAACTAATAAATGGTAATTATTAAAACTGGGCCCACTTAATAAATATACTAACTTATAGGTAGGCCATATCAGTTTTTCCAACACAAAGGTATCAAATATCCAGTATACCCATAGTAGAGCAAGATTATGTGCTGGAAATATTATTTACTGGCTACGGTACGATGTATAATGAAAAAATGAAGCTCCTGGAAAACCCTTGGGCCTAATTTGTGACGAATGAATATTGGTGAAATAAAATGGAAATACAGTAGATACTAATGAATAAGAAATTATTCCATAAAATGATTTCTATCATATTTTGAAATGAATGTTACTGGTGATTGCTTACCATTATATTCAAATTACATTGAATTTTTAAAAAATCTTTTAAGCTATGATTGGACTGTGTTATTCAAATGCCCACACATCAGATACTGTACGAAAAAAAGCTGTTACACCTGATAACAATAATGTTCCTTGTATTTCGAAAAAACACAATTTCTAGAACTCTTCAATGTTATTTTCCATCACGAACTGCTTATTATTAAATCACTTTTTGCTTTTAGAAAAAACGACTAGCAGTAAGATATTTTACAATAAATGAATAAATCACTTACTGGACAACGAGATCTTTCGGCAGTTCCGCCATCTTCTTGGTTGTCACAACCAAGACAACCAACTTGGTTGTCTCGCCATCACAACCAAGAAGATAGCGGAACTGCCGAAAGATCTCGTTGTCCAGTGAGTGATTTATTCATTTATTGTAAAATATCTGACTGCTAGTCGTTTTTTCTAAAAGCAAAAAGTGACAATTTCTAGCTTTAACCACCATCTTCATTGATCTCACGTTGAGATTTTGCAAAATAATTATAGGAGATCTGAGATCATTTTCTATGAGAATCACCTGTTAAATACTCTTGATTTCCGTATTTTCCAATGAAGAGACGCGCATATGGACACCTCAAGGATCAAAATTTCAATCTCTCATAACTTTTGACTTGAAATCACGTGTCATAAAGTCGTGAATGGTCAGAAAATGGTGATATTTCCGCCTCATAATTTAATATTTTGACGAATAAACGTTTATTTTTTTGACGAATAAAGTTCGCGTTTTTCGAAAAAATGTTTCGTATAAAAGTTGTAGCATGTTCAAGAGCTTCCAACTATGCATATTTTTCAAACGTCCTATAGCCTTAATTGATCAGTTTATCTGCACCATGTGCGATTTTCAGTGCTTGATGCGCATTCAAGTAGCCTAATAGTACCACCACTGTGAACAGGTGGTTTTATGGAAACCAACAAATGCAGAGAAATTTGATAATGGATGCTCTTGGAAATAATATTATATCTAAGATAGAACGGTCTACCCAGACTCAGGTTGTAGAGCACTAAATTACGACCAGAGGGATTTTGAAAAATCTCGTATGGCGCTACACCTCATGGTGAGCCTCGGTCTCCGCAACTATCAACCTCCACGCATCTCTATCGTTGACTATCCCTCTCCATCCCCTCACTCCCAAACTTTTAACATCATTCAACATCTCATCCAGCCATCTTTTTCTGGGTCTCCCTCTTTCTCTCCTATTGTAAAGCCTTTCCCGCATCACAATTTTAGGGATTCTGCCCGCAGTTATTCTCTCTACATGACCCAACCATCTGATTCTTTGAGCCTTTATAAATTGAACTATGGCCTGTCCCTTCCTTAGGTCTTCCAATTCCTTGTTGGAACGGATTAAGCCATTCCAACCCTTGTTGTACAGTCCATACATTTTCCGCAGCACTCTTCTTTCAAAGACATGGAGTTTGTTTTTATCCTTTTCTGTCATTGTCCATATCCCCAAGCCATAGGTCACAGGGCGTACAAGCTGCGGTATAATTTTATTTTGGCCTCTCTACTAATCAGATGGCTCCTGAATAAGCTTGTATTTGCGTGAATTGCTCTTATTCCAGCTTGGATTCTTTCACAGATGGTCTCACTCATTTCGTTTCTTTTATTCGATCAGTGTTTCTCCGAGATACTTGAATGATGCTACTCCCTCTATTTCATTCCTGGCTATGATTTTGAATAATAATGAATTCAAATAGCGAAGATAAGAAAAATGTTAACGGATATAGGATAACAGAGATTCCTCCAAATTTGTTTTTTGAAAAATTGTAACTCAATGAACATAGAAATGCTCATGAAGTCAATGAACATAGAAAGCTCCGAATTATTTCATTCTATTCAACATTCTATTATCTGAAGAAGGCGGGAAGGCGGGAGTGATTTTTTGTCCGATGACTCGATTTGTCGAGAATCGCAGAAAACTGGGAAAGGAACAAATAATTCGAGGTTTTTGGTACACTGTAAAAAGCTCCAGGGCTAGGAGGTCAACTTTTTGTATTTTACACTGTCCAATACTCCAGAATCATTGCAAAAAAATTTAACATGAAATAAATTTTCCAAACTCCCCTTCACTACCGTACCTCGTTACTGGACTATTATAAAAAATCGAAATGTAGTCAAGGCTCTAGAGAATTTTTTCCTGTTTCCCCTCCGATAAACGATTCTATTCAGACGACTATACCAAAAAGCCACAACAAAAAATATATACAAATTTCATTTTTTTACAATAATTCTTGTGTTAATCAACAGCCTCTAAATAGAATGAATTGAATTGAATTTATTGCCAAAAATCACATACAAATACTGTACAATACAATCACTATAGTATGCAATATGCAATTACCTACAATTAGACATTTATTGTAACTTGCACAACAATAATTATCAATGTAATATTCGGCACTGCCAACATAAGAGTCCTTGTGTGTTGGCAGTGAGTTGCAGTGAACTTATTCAATTCTAGTCAAGTAAAAAGAGATATAAAAAGTAAATAAAATAGAGCTCAAGAAAGTATTACACCAATATACAAAAGTCTCAAAGGCTCAGAAAAAACTTAAAAACTTGAGAATAGTACATACTATATGACAAAGTAGTATCCAATTAACCAGTGTGACGTGTTGAGGCCATCATCAAGTGAATCTTTCACAAAGGTGAATAAATAAAATAATACAATAAAAAAAATCCTGTAAAGATGATGTGGGAACATTTACAATACCTGGTTCAAGAACGTGAAAATGGAAAAACCATTGCTCAATGTTTTTAGTAACAATGCTTGTTGGATACAATATTACACTTTATACAACTAGTTTAAAGAATATGTTATGCTCAATCCAATATCTATGCTTTTGCTTAAATTACGTGTCATTTGTTTATCTATAAAATCGTTTGGAATTTTATTTATAATGTAGCTACAATAATATGTAAATTGATGCCTGCATATGGTTAGCTTAATGAGTTCTGTGTTAAATCTATTGTTAGGACGTGTGTTATGGGGTTTAATGTGTGCAGGAAAATTAGATTTTATTCTTATTGATATGGAGTATTATATTTTTCATATAATTCTGTCTTATTGTAGGGACCTTAAATTCAAGAATAATCTCCCTACTAGGATAGAGTCGAGGTCTTCCTAATGCTGCTCTTATAATATGTTTTTGTAAGATAAATAATTTCTTTAGATGTGCATCAAATTGCTTTTCATTTATTATATTTCCTTTCTCTAAAAAATTCATAATTCTGTTTTTTTATTATTTTTTCTAATATTTTGGAAAGGTTACTTATCAAGCTTATATCGGTCTATAATTTTCTGTTTTTTTTTAACCTCCGGTTTTAGGTATTGGGATGATTCTGGCTTCTCTGAATTTTTTTGGAAAATATCCTTTATTTAAACATTCGTTGAATATATGTTCTAAGGGTCCAGTTATGTAGTGAGAAATTTTTTATGAAAGGTCCTGTGAAGTTATCTGGTCCTGGTGTAGATTTGTTTTTCAACTGATTTATAATTGACATTTCGTTTGAGTTTGTGGGGTTGAGAAAGATACTTACTGTGCTGACATGAATTTGATAGCGATCGAGGAACTGGGATATCACTTACATTTCCTGATATTGTTTTGGCAAATGATACACCCACATAGCAAACTAATCGTTGAGTATATCTGCATCTAGGCTTATTTCTTTTGTGTTTTTCTTTATTTCCAGCAGCTCGTCAATGTATTCCCAAGTTTTCTTGGCGTTATTCCTATGTTCATGGAACTTCTCATTAAAATAATCTATTTTTGCCTTTTTTATTAAATTATTTAAAGTATTCCGGTAGTTTTTGTAGCGGGTTTGCAATTCAATATTGTTTGGCTGTCGTGAGAGTTTCCTGTGTAATTTGTCTCTTTCTCGGATTGCTTTGACTAGACTGGGTGTTATCCATTTTTTACTGGTTTGTTTTTTTTACTTAATCTGATTGTTTTGTTCTTTTGTTTGTGAGTTGTGTCAATTTTTCTATGAAATTGCTAACCATAGCATCGATATTGTCGGTGTTGTAAATATCAGCCCATTTTCAACCTGTAAGTCAGCTATTCCCGTGGGAGTTGCTGGTCTCCTATCGGGCGCCTCCCCAGGTGGCGGATTGGGGAATGCCTCCTAGATATAGGTGGTACCGGGGAAATTAAATACCCGGGGTGGACCAAAACCAGCAAACACGGCTGCTGCCTTGCAGACGGAGATCAGAGGATCCTCAAAGGCTAAGGGAAGAAAACCCCAACAGATAATTGACTGCTGCCTTGTAGTTCGGTATTGGCTTACCAAAGGCTAGGGAGGGAAACCCGAAAAAATGACCTGGTCCTCCAGGTTGGGGGTTGGCGTGGGGCTAGCAACCCAACCCATAAAAAAACAGTTGTTAGGAAACCAAACAATGAGCCTCGGACGGACATGATGAACGGAAATTATAATGGAAAAGCCAAAACAAGATTTAAGGACATGGATATACGACTTGCAACTTGGAATGTTAGGACTATATTACAGCCGGGAAAAATGCACGAAATTGCCAGGGAAATAGAGAATTTTAAATTGGATTTTGTCGCAATACAGGAAATGAGGTGGCAAGGGCAAGGTAGGATAGACAAAAAAGATTTCACTGTTGTAGGCTATAGTGGAACAGAGGCAAGGTCTGGAATGAGTGGAGGTTTTATTATTACCAGACGGTGGAAAAAGAGCATCCTAAGTTGGGCCCCAATTAACGAAAGAATTTGCCTTCTTAGATTGAAAGGAAAGTTCCGAAATATTTCTTTGGTATCAGTGTATGCGCCTACGGAGGACAGCGACGAAGTAGGCAAAGATAGTTTTTACGACCTGATAGCCGCAGAATATGATAAACTACCGAAATATGACACCATTATAATACTGGGAGATTTTAATTCAAAAGTAGGAAAGGAGACTTATCTGAAGCCAGTAGCAGGAAAATACTCAATGCATGAGGAATGCAATGAGAATGGTAGAAGAATAGTTCAATTTGCGGTAGAGAAGAACTTAATAATCAAGAGCACATGCTTCCCTCATAGAAATATTCATAAAGGTACATGGAGAATACCTGGAACACAAAATGTGAACCAGATAGATCATGTGCTAATATCGGCAAGACATGCTTCATCTATCACAGATGTAAGATCATTAAGAGGCCCAAACTGTGACTCCGACCATTATTTGGTACGAGCAGTTCTCAGACAAAGATTGGCGCTTGCACAAGCTACTAAGGGAGAGAGAAGGATAAAGTGGGTCGTGGAAAAACTGAGGCAGGGGGAGTGTCGGACAAGGTTTGAGGAAGAAATGGAAAGACGGCTCCCAAATAAACTATCGGAAACCCCTGAAGAATTTAATAGCAACAGAGCATGGAATGATATGAAGCACGCCATGACAGAGGTGATTAAAAACACTGTGGGAGAAAAAAGAATTGAAAGAAATGGAGAATGGTTCGATGAAGAATGTAGTAGGGCACTGCAAAGAAAGAATGAAGCATGGAGAGATATGATGGGTAGGGAAACGCGGCTTAAAAGAGAGAAATACAAGGAACTCAGAAGAACTGCAAGCAAGATATGCAGGAAGAAAAAGAGAGGGTGGCAAAAGAAACGATTAGAAGACATTGAGACGGCGTACCTGCGGAATGATGTTGGAGGATTCTATCAGAGGGTCGATACAATAAAGAGAGGGTATCAACCCAGATTAAAGTTATGTAAAGACCAAGAGGGACAAATAATTGGAGAAGAAAATAAAGTATTAGAAACGTGGGAGGAATATTTCAAGGAGCAGCTGAGTATAGAGAGAGATAATGAAGAGTTTGCCGAGGAAATAATGACTGCTGAGCCTCTATTGGAGCCGCCGACCATGCGGGAAGTGCAGGAGGCTATCGACAAGCTGAATAGTAATGAAGCACCTGGAATTGATTATATACCTGCTGAGGTACATAAGTGGGGGGTTAAAAACTAACAAGATTATGTCATGAACTGATAACTGGGATATGGGTAAGTGAGGAAATGCCGGATGAATGGAAAAGAGGAATAATTTGTCCTATTTTTAAGAAAGGGGACAAACTCATGTGCAATAATTATAGGGGAATAACACTACTCAACATAGCCTATAAAATCTTCTCCACAATTATTTTTAAGCGAGTGACGTTATATGCAGAGGAAGAACTCAGTGAAGTTCAGTGTGGGTTCAGAAACAACAGAGGGACAACGGACCAAATATTTGTAATGAGGCAGACAATGGAGAAGTGCTATGAGTTTGATGTAGACTTGCACATTGTATTTGTTGACTTCCGGCAGGCGTTCGACAGTGTAGACAGGAAGCAGTTACCTACAGTACTTACCAGGTGTGGTTTACCAAGAAAGTTGGTAAAAATGGCCTTACTCACAATGGAAGGTGCAAGAGCTTGTGTCAGAATAGATAACAAGTTAAGTAAAGAATTTAGAGTGAATAGAGGCAGGGTGATGCACTCTCGGCAGTTATCTTTAACCTGGCACTTGATGTTATTCTTAAAGCATTGCAGACAAGCGGCAGTATTGTAACTAAGTCCAGATGATGTGGTGCTTATATCAAGAAGCAAAGCTGGTGTGGTTGACATGCTCCAAACTCTAAAAAATGAAGGTAAGAAGTTGGGTCTTGAGATTAATATAGAAAAATCTAAATATCTTATGATGTCAGCAAACGAGAGAAGAAGACATGTTGGTGATCTGGAATGTGGGGGAGGAGTTTGGCTTCAAAATGTGAGGCAGTTCAAGTACTTGGGTTCGCTTCTCAATAGTGAGACGTGGAAAGCAGGATTTTAGCAGCAAACAAGGCGTACTTTGTCCACATGAAACTAATGAAGTCAAAGCTCTTATCACGCATGTCTAAACTGCGGCTATACAAAACACTGATCAGACCAGTGGCCACCTATGGTGCTGAGACGTGGGCGCTGACTAGTAGAGAAGAGCAAGCATTGCGTGTTTTTGAGAGAAAAATTGTAAGGCGTATCATGGGACCAGTCAGGACAGAATATGGGTGGCGAATCAGAAATAATGAAGAGATTGCCAATTTCATGGGACCAGAAGATATTGTACGAGTTATAAAGGCGCAACGCTTGAGATGGTTGGGGCATATGTCCAGAGAATGGAGCACTGCAGACTACCGCATAAGTTGTTAAAAAGTAAAATGATTGGTACGCGTAGAAGAGGAAGGCCCAGGAGGAGATGGCTGGAGGATGTGAGTGCCGATTTGCGTGTTTTGGGCATCAGAGGATGGGAGAATGTGGCGGAGAGGAGAGACGATTGGAGGCGAATTGTGCAGGAGGCCAAGGTCCACATGGGACTGTAGCGCCAATGAAAGTAAAGTAAAGTAAGTCAGCTATTAATCCGTCAAAGCCAGTTACAGTTTTGGTCCATAATTCCCCTGCTACCGCGTTATTTTTCAAGGCTTCACTCAAGTGCAGTGGAACACTGTAATGGTCTGTTATGTTAGTTTTAATTATCATGCCACGCTGCAGGTCTCTATTGTTCCCACCCTCCTCGAAAAATATGTGGTCTATGCAGGTACCATTTCCATTCACTATCCTTGTCGGCTTATTAATGTAGGATTTAAATCCGTTGATATGTAGAGTACTCAAGTACTCATTTGCTAAATTATTGTTATCTAAAATATTAAGATTTATATCGCCCATTAAAATTGCATTGGTAGTGTCCTTCATTCTGTTCAAACAAGCGTCTATATAGACTTGATATGAAATTATTAATGTTGGTAGCTGGAGAGCGATAAATTAAAATATTATTGTATATTTTTTGATGTTATCAATATTGAAAAAGCTATACAGATTAAATTCGATTCTCCGATATCCAAATCGATTTTTTCAAAATGAAAATTTTCATCAACAAATAAACATATCCATCACACTTTGAATGTTTACTTCTATTCTGTACAACATTATATCCTTTTAATAGAGAATGATGAATAATAAAAACTTGCGATCAGAATCAAATTGTACGGAATTCCATGCTCTAGAAGCTTAGCTTAAATCAATCTTGAATCACTGTTTCTTATCCAAAATCTTTAGTAAGACCGTAAAAATGAGGAAAATATTGGCCATATCTTGACATTATTTAACGAACAAATTCAGTTTTACAAGCATATTTTTCCCTGAATCATTCACTTCAAAACGAAGAGAAGATTCTGTTCTACAATTTAAGACCGAGTCCAATAATTTTCTATAATATCGGGTTACCGAGATGACCGTATACCGTACAAAGCTTTGAATAGAGAAATTTGCCATTTCATTCAAGAATTAAAATTTACAATTTTTTGAATGAATTTGACTTATAAAAATTTATTTTCAACCACCTTGATCTGAGAAGAATAAGCTGTAGTACGAGGAGATACGATTATTGTGTCAAAAGTTATGTGTTAAAAACTTTAATCCTTGACGTGTTCTTATGTGAGTCTGTTCACTAGGAAGTACTGAAATTAGTGCATATATAACTGGTGATTCTGATGGAACATAGTTTCAGAAGCCTTATCCGGCAAAATCTTGTTTTGTAAATACAAAATAAAGTTAATGGAGAAATTGGGTGTTTTTCAAAATACAAGAAACATACTACCGTAGACCTATTGTTATTAGGTGTACCTGGAAATCTATCTGAGAAAGAAAGATCTACGTAATCTTTGTTTGCAGAACACGAGATTACGCTCAGAGGGATTTTGAATTATAAATTCAATAGTAATAATAGGAACCAGCTATATGGTATTGGATTAAAAAATTCAACTGTTTTGAAAAATTGAACTACACAGAGCTCCAAATTATTTCATTTTATTAAACTATCCAAGTAAAGGCTTACCGGTAAGTATTTTTTTTGTTTCCAAATGCTTAATTTGGCAAAAATCTCAAATAATTGGAAAAGGAACCTAAAATCCAATGTTCTTGGGGGACCAAGTCTTTTCATTTAAGTTGTCCAATACTCAATTCTCCAATATTATTGTACAAAAGAATTAACTTATTGATCTTTTTCCAGCTAGAAGAACCTGGTGACAGGTCTACAATTTTACAAACGAAAGAAATCTCACCATACCATTTTTTCATTTCAGTTATGTTCACGCTTGTGAATTTGAATATAAAACGTTACCAAATCTCTTAAATTTAGGTACAAAATAGATCCAAATATATATAAATAGTTATAATAATATAAAAAAAACACAGGCTACTTACTATTATTTGAATATGTATAGACTTATAATTATAGACTAAAATACGGTAATAATCTATAAATACTCACATTTTATTTGTAGATTAGTCAAAATATTATTCTTTCTTTGACGAATAAGATTGAGGTTTAAAAACAGAAAATTTAAACAACCCTTCATCTTCAAATATAATTTTACATTTACAAAAATTTTCCTTTTACCATAAGAATTTTTTTCCTATCTTTACAATAGAAACTTTATTTTATTGATGATGCTTTATGACATTTGATAGGCTAGGCCTATATAGGCTATATATGTGTTTACAAACTAAGATCGCTCATATGTTTCTCAAGAGTAAATAAGTTGATTTTAGCATATTAAAAAAGACGTGGTTAGGTCTATGACCAATTAATTTTAATAGGCAATTAAATTTTATTTGCATACTGTAACGATCTGGTTATATTAACTGTGTTGACCTCACCCTAGCATTTTCAATTAAAATAATAATTCAATGAATATTCAATCGTGTTTCTCCTATTGAAAATATATTTTTTTAGGATTTTAGGTCCATAATGAGATCACAAGGACACGTCAAAAATTTAAAAAAGAAAGCTAATACCGGTACCTAATAGCTAGTCACAACAACAGAAAGTCAAAAATACGAACTCACCAGCATGATAATATATGTTGTCTAACATTAAGAATTCACTGATGGAATACAATGGGTTCTCCACCAGCAATCCCATCAGCGCGTTGTTTCAGCTTCATATTCAATAAAGTTTTTTCTTGAAGAAGCTGTTGGTGCTCTAGAGGGCAAGTCGCTCTTTCACATCTGTTTTCTAATAATTCAAGTTTGAGTTTTTCCACCTCTTTAGTTGAAATCGCCTGATCGACACGTCTCTAGCCGCTATTGGCAGCTTGTTGAATAGTCTCACAGACAGGTGGGCAAGGCCAGTTCGCGTCCTGCTCAGCCTCTGGTAGGGTACGTCTAATCTATGGCCCCCCTTGTATTGTAGGCATAAAAACTCTGTCTGGTGGCAAGATAAACAACATTCGCATGTGTCCTGCAAAGGATATGAAAAATATATAGTGCAAATACCATAAGTATCCTCTCTCTAACAAAGAAAGGACGACAATGAGCCAGTCTGTCAGCTACATAGATGACACGCGAGGCTCTCTTCTGCATGCGCAGCACACGTCCAACATCAGCGGCTCCACCCGTTATTAATGAAGAATTCTATTCCTATATGAAGAATTTGGTTGAACCTATAGCAAGAAACTACTAGTACTGTAAAATAATAATACCAGTGTTTCCCAAAAATTGTTATTAGCTGTAGAATAAACATATTTCAATTTTTTATTCAATAAAAATCAACTTATTTTTATATTATTTTTGTCTACTTGTGTGAAATTTTATTGAGGAAGCTGAAATTAAATCACAATTTTTTGTCTCTATTTTTACAGGATAATATCGAGTATGACAACCTTTTTCAATCAATGAATTGTCACAGTATTCAAATACTATATTACACAAGATGAAAAAATTTCTATAGGTACCGTACTTATTGGGAGCTGGTTGAGGCTTTACAGTGTATCAAGTATATAGAGGTTCAATTTTCTATCTACTGCTACGCTGTGTGAATAAATTAAGAGTTGGTGTGTGTCTGTGTGAGAAAGAGAGAGAGATTGATTGATTTTATTGATAGTTTGCTAGGCCTCGACAGACCCATTGCACAAAAACAGCATTACTAAATATATATCTAGATAATTAAACAAAATAAACGATAGTATCATGAACAAAATAGTATTAATGCAATTAAGAAAAAAAAATTAGTACCTAGATAATTGGGAAATGACAGATTAATTGTTATAATTATAAGATAGCAGAAAGCTCTATCCAGGAGTTAGAGAGAATAGAGAAAAATTAGGGGACAGGGAGAAGAGATGAAGAAGAAAAGTAAAACATATATATATATTATTAAAAAGAAACTACAAATAAAGCACAATTACTGTTAAGTGGCGTTGAAAGATCTGATAATGAAACTGCACTTCAGCGGACCTCAAAAAGCCTACTGAATTCACATCCGTCAAAGAGAGAGAGAGAGAGAGAGCGAGAGAGAGGCAGATAACATAACAATAAGGAGGAAATAGAAGTGGAAATGGTCAGAGCTAAATCATATTCTACTCTTTTCATATTCATAGTTGATTTTCTGATTTCATATTTGGATTTATCTTTTCAAAGTTGAAATTAAAAAAAAAAGTTTTAAAAATGTTCATGTTTAGACCTAAAATTTTAAGTGTTCAAACCTTTCCCTTTGTGAGCAAAAAATTATTATCTTATTAACCTAGTACATTTTTACTGTAGGTAATAGAAAGCTATATTAGAAACAGCCATAACTCCCTTGTTTTCGGGTATTTTCGAAAATGGGACTTACGCTCCAAAGGAATTTGGGGTCGCTGAATTCAAATCTGAAATCAAAATTCCTCTATCTCCATTATTGGACGATTTAGATTTTGGTGGAGAGGATAGCCTTAAAAAGTACGGCAGGCCGGGCTCGCGTTGCTTATTACTACTGTGTAGTTATTTTGCTCAGAGTCGTTCAAGGACACAGGCCAAATCCGTAGGTGTGTAGGGCCCTTAAGGCTGAATGCGTTTTCTGTTCATTGAGGAGGAACAGGTTCAAGGAGAACAAGTTTGTTGCAAACACCCTGGTCTCAAGCATAGCTGTCCTCAGCTCCTCAGCACTGCAGCCCATGTCATAGAATATCAGCATAGCAGACAGTCATTCTGTCATCCACACATGCAACATCATTCTCTGCAATCAGAAAAAGCAGAGGGCTCGGGACAGAGCCCTGGAGCACTCCATTGTCATCACAGTCTCTAATCTGTGAAAGAATACCATTAGCCAGCACTTTCTCATAGGCTATAAGCACCAGGTCATGCAGGTTACGCAGCTCGTCCGCAATCCATGGTGAACTACGCTTACTTGACCTTCCAGGCACAATATTTTTTTGAGGGAAACAGATTGCAAAGCCAGTCAGAAAGTTCTCAAAGAATGTAGAAAAATTTGATTCAGCGTCGTTATGGTGAACCAGAAGCTGGTTCCAGTCAACAAGGTCGTTGAGATCAAAGACCTTAAAGATGCATATCTTAAAGATAAAGATATATCTTTAAGGTCTTTGGTTGAGATAGTCACGGAAACGTTCACGTCCATGCTGAGTGATGGGCCTCATCCAAATGCACCGACGACGCACCCGCACCGCAGTTCCCGGGGGGTAAGCCAACCAGCAACATCTGTTATAATACAACCTCACAGCTAAAAGAGCCAAGTGATCTAATTTTGATTACCGTAACTAATTGGGGATAAGGGGATTCATAGTAGATAACACCTCACATGATATCATCAACATTCAGGTTGGTAATATTCAAAAACTCACCAATTAAAAATTTAATAATATTCAAATCAAAATTAGTTTTAATCAATATCAAAGCAAAATTCGCCAAAGGAATAATAGGTCTTATTATGATAAATTCTTCAGATGTGACAGGTGGCCAGACGTGGAATAGAGTCTCTTGGTCTTTTCACTGAAATTTGGACTTACAATATTAATAAAGTAAATATTTGTTAAAAAACTGCGTTTTGAGAAACCTCGAGCAAGGTATTTGTGATTGATAAAATTAGGCTATATCATTTGTGAAAATAGGCCAGTGGTCTCTATTGCTTCATTTCTGTGCTACCGTACTGTTCAAGCGATAAGCGGTCTCATTTTGAATTTTGCCGCCTTTCCAGCCTGTTAATGGATACGATAATAATAATTCATTTCCTTTCTTGTAATATGGATATCAGTTGGATATTTTTATTCTATTCACACAATATGCCTACCGGCATATAAAAATCGTTGATTGAAATGAAAAATTGCCGTTCGTATTGACAGCTGTTGAATCAGCTGTAGTGGTGGTTGTCATAAATATGTTGTGTATCGATTATACATTAAGAATCGACCTATCGATATAGTCCAGAGATCGATTATCGAAATAGACTAGAGAGGTTAGACAGAAATGTGGTCGGCTAGAAGAAGGTTGTCTCAATAATGTTGTCATGTTCAAGAAGAAATTAATAAATGTTATTGTGCTAAAATGAAGTTTTATTTATAATACAAACAGTTATTACATGGCGCTGCGGCAGTGTAAAGTTAAATAATATCAATATCACGTAAGTTACTACCATACACGATGGAGAATTTGAAACCGCCACATCCTTTGTCGTTCGAAGGAAGCTTGTCTAACAATTTTGTGAAATGGAAAAAGCAATATCTCATTTATTCTACGGCGGCAGGAGTAACTTCAAAATCAGAAGAAGTTCAGGTGGCTGTTCTACTGCATTGTTTGGGGCCTGAGGCACAGGAACGACTTGATACTTTGGGACTGACGGTCAAAGAAAATGGTGATTGGAAATTGATTCTACAGAAATTGGAGGACTACTGCCTTCCGAAATCAAACGAAAGTGTGGATCGCCACATATTTTTCAGTCGTAATCAACATGATGGCGAAAGTTTTGATGAGTTTTTACTTGAGCTCAAAAAACTAAGTTCAAGTTGTAATTTTGGATCACTCAAGGACAGTTTAATCAAAGATCGCGTTATCAGTGGCATCAACAATGTGAACTTAAAAGAGAGACTACTAAAGGAGGAGAATTTGAACTTGGAAAAAGCAGTAAAAATTTGTAAATTGTTTGAGTTGTCAGCTCAACAGCTGAATACTTTACAGAATTCTACAACAGTGGAGGGAGTTAATGTGGTGAAAAAGACTTTTCAACAACAACAACCAGCTCAAAATCGAACATATTCAAAATCAACGTATGGACAGGGTAACCAGCCTAACCATCCAAGTAAGGATCAGAGAAGAATAATAAACTGTACAAGATGTGGATTGGATCATACCGTGAGAAATTGTCCAGCTTATGGTAAAACTTGTTATAAATGCAATAAACTAAACCATTTTGGTAAGTGCTGCAAGGTAGGTTTTCAAAGTAATACTGTAAGATTGGTAAATCATGAAGATGATAATGTTAAGAACACAAAGATTAACGATAATGGTAATGTGAGGTTAGTAACAAATGAGAATGATAAATTTTTGGGTGTTGTATCAAATCGTGGAATCAATCACAATAGATGGCATATTGATTTTTCTGTAAACGATTCTCAATTGAGTGCAAAATTGGATACTGGTGCTGACGTCAATGTCATGCCCTTGTGTGTATTCCAATCGCTAAATTTGCCAGTCAAATTAATTGCATCAACTTCTTCCTTGACTAATTTCAATGGTTCAGCTATACATGTTGTCGGTAAATGTAACCTAGATTGTCACATTCCAAACGTTGGTAAATGTAATATTGAATTTGAAGTTGCAAACTGTAATAAAAACACACCAATTGTACTAGGGTGGGTCACTATTGATAAATACAATCTACATAAGCAAGTAGGGTTAGTCCAAAACATCAGTAATGAAAAATGCAACGAAGTAGTTAGTAAGTACATTGACGTTTTTTCAAGTGAATACAATACCATTAATAATTTTGAATATAAGATACAGCTGAAACCGGGTGCTGTAGGTAAAATTGAAGGTCCAAGGAAAGTTCCATTTGTTTACATGGATCAATTAAAACAAGAATTAGATAAGTTGGAAAATGCTAATGTAATTAAAAAAGTACATGAACCAACAGAATTTGTGAGTTCCCTTGTCATAGTTAAAAAGCCTAATGGGTTAAGACTTTGTATTGATCCACAGCATTTAAATACTTGTATTTTACGAGAGCACTACAAAATGCCAACTTTTGATGAAATTAGTGCAAAAATGAATGGAGCAAAAATCTTCAGCACATTAGATGCAAGCTCAGCTTTCTATCAAGTAAAATTGACTGATGATAGCTCTAAATACACAACATTTAATACACCATATGGAAGGTATTGCTATTTGAAATTACCATATGGGTTGTGTTCTGCACCAGAAGTATTTAATAGATGTTTTTCTGAAATTTTTGGTCACATTGATAATGTAGGTATTTACGTTGATGATTTAGTTATATGGTCAGATACAATGGAACAACATATTGAAACTCTTGGCAGAGTGTTAGAAGTAGCAAGTAAGGCAAATGTTAGATTTAACTTGAGTAAATGTAAGTTCTGCATCAATGAAGTAATATATCTTGGTCATAAATTCACAGATAAGGGAATAGAACCTGATGAAGATAAACTAAAAGCTATTGTTGAAATGAAACCACCAACTAACGTAAAGCAGCTTCAAACATTTTTAGGTATGGTAACTTATGTGTCAAAATTTATTCCAAATCTCAGTTCTTTCACTTCTGAATTGCGGAAATTGCTGAAAAAAGATAGTCATTGGTGTTGGTTGCCAGAACATGATAGAAGTTTCAATGATATCAAATCAGCTTTGTCTAAAAAGCCAGTTTTGCGGTATTATGATGTTAATAAGCCAATTGTTCTTTCAGTAGATAGTTCAAAGGATGGAGTAGCTGCTGTCCTAATGCAAGATAATTTGCCGTGTGCATATGCATCAAAGGCATTGAATGATGCTCAGAAAAATTATAGTCAGATTGAAAAAGAAACATATGCCATAGTTTTTGCCACTGAAAGGTTTCACCAGTATATTTATGGAAAATCAGATGTATCTGTTGAAAGTGACCATAAGCCACTTCAATATATTTTTAAAAAACCATTGTATAAGTGTCCTGCTAGATTACAAAGAATGATAATTCGTATTCAGCCATATAATTTAAGTGTCAATTACAAGCCAGGTAAGGAACTGTACATTGCTGATGCATTGAGTAGGAACTTTCTTGATGAAGTGGAAGAACACTCATTTGACAGTGAAATTGAATGTCATATCTCCACAATTATTCAGTTACCTATGACAGATAAAAAATATCAGCTATTCCAACAGGAAACCCTGCTTGATGAAGAATTACAAACACTTACAGAATATGTAACTAATGGTTGGCCTTCCAAAGAAAACACCTCACATTGTTTAAAAGTTTATTACAGCTTAAAAGATAGTTTGTTTCTCCATGACGGTCTTCTGTTTAAAGACAATTGTGTTGTTGTACCTAGATCATTGAGAAAGGATATGCTTGAAAGAATCCATTACAACCATTTGGGAATCAATAAATGTAAAGCTCGTGCCAGAGAATGTTTATATTGGCCAGGTATGTCTAAACAAATTGAAGATTTGATTTCTAACTGTGACACATGTCTGCAATTTCAAGTGAGCAATAGGAAAGAACCACTCATTCCTAAAGAAATACCCAGTGTTCCATTTCAAGTTGTGGGCACAGATTTGTTTCATTTTCAGAATAATAATTTTTTGCTGATAATTGACTACTTTAGTAAGTTTGTAGATTTTTTCAAATTAACGGATTTGTCAAGTGAAACTACTATCATAGGTTTAAAGTCATTTTTTGCTAGGTATGGCATTCCAAAAATACTATATTCTGATGGAGGTCCACAGTATTCTAGTAGGCAATTTAAAGACTTTCAATCGAAATGGGGCTTTGATCATGAATTGTCCAGTCCACACTACCCACAATCCAATGGAATGGTGGAACGACATATACAAACAGTTAAGAAAATGTTGCGTAAGAGTAGTGTTAATAATAAGGATCCATATTTGGCTCTCTTGGAGTATCGCAATACACCAATATCAGAAAGCTTACCTTCTCCAGCTGAAATTTTGTTTAAACGGAAGCTCAATGGGTTGCTGCCCTACTTTGCCCCCAATAAATTGCAAATGTCAGGTGAGGAAATAAAAAATAAGTTGCAGGATAGACAAGACAAGCAAAAATTTTATTTTGACAAGAGTGCTAGGAAGGGTAGGAGTTATGGAGCATTGGAAAATGTTTTTATTCCAGATAAGCAAAATAAACTAGTACATGCCCAAGTTGTAGGTGAACACAAACACCCTCGCTCATATAATATCAAATTGGAAAATGGAAATGTAGTTAGGAGAAATACCCGCCACATTCATAGAGGTTCTGGCACTTATCCATTTGCTGTAAAGCATTCTATGACTGGTTTCAATTTAGGAGAGTATGAACACTTGGCAGGGGAAAATGATGTAAGAAATGATAGACAAGATAGACTGGCTGATAGGGAAAATGATTTGGCAATAAGGAACCAAGGTAATGATGTTCGTGAAAGGGGAAATGATATGGTAATAGGAAACAGGAATAATGGTGGAAGGACCATTTCTAGGTCAGGTAGAGAAATAAGAAGGCCAAGGTACTTTGATGATTATGTTGAATAGATGATAAGGACTAGTAATAGAAAAGAACTTGATTCAAGATTATGAATATTGTATTGATTATTGAATTAATTTTCATTCTATCCAACATAACATAGTAAAACCTTTGCTAACCTTTTTTACTGTCATGCTTGGAATTTGAAAGAAAACAGTTTTTAATCAGTCGCATTAGAATTCAGCAGATCTCATCTTTATTATTATTAAAATTATTGCTCATACAGTAGAACAATAATTCGCATCTCTTCTAAGGTTTTCATCCTCTGTAATCTTATGGTTCACTCTCCTCACTGTTACCGTAGTATTTTTATAACTTGTTTTGCTCGCGAGTGCGCGTTTCGAGGCACTGGACACATTTCTCAGCGTGCAGGCATCACCCTAATATTTATTTAATTATAGTTCACGTACTCATGAGAAGTAGGTTTTCCAAGAATTTTAGTTACTCTTAAGGGAGATACTTGAATCCTTTGACGTTGGCTGGGATGACCAGACAGAATGTGCCAACGAATACTTAGGGTGCCTCCTAGTGAGGCCATGGACTTCATTGGAGAATAAATACTCATCCTCCAGTTCTGTCAGCGAATAGTTTGGTCATTTCATCAGTTGCTCCTTTGTCCTTTGTATCCGTCTGAACATTATTTTTTCAGCGTCCTTTACAGACTTGGGGAGCTGATTAAACAATTCAAGTGCTGCTATGTTAAAGATTTTTCCAAGTCCCAGTCAATCTGCTACGGGGTTTATCTTAATTCCCTGCTCATCGAGTCTGGTGAACATGCTGATTGCTCTTTTCCTTCAGTCTGTCTACTTTGTTTTTTACATAATATGTAATGAGCAGTTTTCTAAAGAGTGGCCTACAGTGTTCAAGGCGAAGGTGAAAATCCTGATTGCCTTTTTTGAAGCAGCTACACATCTGATCGCAGTTAAAGCATGTCCCCAAATCAGAATTCCATAGGATTTGTCCTCATTAAGTTTCAGCCGATCTGTCAAAAACCATCCCTTTGCATCCTGGGTAAGAATTTCAAGATCCTTTTATTGTCAGAACACTTAAACAAAAATGCAAGACATAGTCAACAATTCAATAAAAAATTCTGAATTATAATAATAAACGTCAATAGTCATCACAGTCACATCTTAATATATACAAAAATAACACAAAGATCAGCAAATTCTATAGAATATAAGAAACATTTTTAAAACAGTTATAATCACAGTTAAGAAAATACAAAGACATCACCAGAAATCCTCATAACCATATGGACAGCAGTCAATTAGAATCTTTTTAACAGAAACCTTAAAACTATTAATATGACATTCTTCAATATGAGCAGGCAGTTTATTAAATAACCTCTTTCTAAATTCAACAAAACTTTTCAAAAATAAATGGTAATTGCACTGTGATAATCTAAGTGCTTCTTGTTGTCTTGTAAAATGATTGTGAATATTACTTTTTATGGGTAAGATGGATAGATTTTTTTCTGGTGTACATCAGACATTGAAACACATACAAAGCATAAACAGTCATAATATTTTGTTTTTTAAACAGAGGTCGACAATGTGCTCTACTATCAACTTTACAAAAAATGATCCTTAAGGCCCTTTTTTGTACAACAAAAAGTTTCCTCATATTGGTATCTCTCCCCCATGCCAAAATACCATACAACAGGTGTGACTGAATGTAAGCATAATATACAGCTACCAACACATCAATGCTAACAATATTTCTTAATCTACATAACATAAAAATGCCTCTGGATATTTTCTTACCCAGTAAAAAATATGATTTTCCCATTTCACATTACTCTGCAATGTGATGCCAAGAAATTTGACGTAACTAATATCTGTCTTACAACCAAAGTAATAATCTAACAACTGGGTCTTATCTTTATTGAGACAAAGAAAGTTAGCAGCTGTCCAGTCCTCAATAGTCGCATTAATCTGCCCCAATACATTCGAATTGGTAAAAATCTTTCCACACTTAATCTGGACTGCCAGATCATCAGCAAACATAAAACCCTTAATATCTCCATTACTTATAGCAGCTGGCAAGTCATTAGTATAAATAATGAAGAGTATAGGTCCAAGTGTGGAACCCTGGGGTACACCTGTCTGAACCTTCAAAAAATGAGAAAGAGAACCCTTATAAAAAGAAGCCTGAAATCTATCACTTAAATAGGAAATCATAAGCTTAATAGACACATCATCAAACCCATAAAACTGGATTTTTTTACCAAAATCTCATGAGATATGGTGTCAAAAGCCTTTGACATGTCATAAAAACTACTAGAAATTTTCTTCTTACCATCCAGCCAGTTAATACAGTTTTTCATGAATTCAGATATAGCATGATGAGTACCTATTTTAGATCTATATCCAAATTGACTATTTGTCAACAGTGAATTACTTTCAAAATAGCGTATGATTTGCTTATAGAGTACCATCTCAAATATCTTTGAAATTATAGACTAATGGAAACAGGCCTATAATTGTTGTAATCCAGAGATGAACCCTTTTTCAACAAAGGAATAACTTTAATTAATTTCAAACATTTAGGAAATACACCATCCTTAATACAAATATTAAAAAGGTAACACAACACCTCACAAACAAATGGTGCAGCCAATTTCATACAACATGAATTTAAATAGTAATCATCAAGACAAGCACTATTACTGAGAGATAATGAGGAATAATTATACATCTGCTCAACAGTAATACATGGAAAAGAGAAAGAATTTAATACAGGATTATCTTGTTTGTGAATGTCAAGATAATAAGAAGGTTCTCTTTGAACAATATTACCAACACTTTCAATAAAGAAATCATTAAAACCACCTGCTGTCAGGCAACCATTTTGATTACTGTCTTTTAAATTGTTCTTGTTCAGATTCTCTTTTACAATAGACCACAATTCTTTGGGTTTATTTTTAGCTGACAGCACACGATTACAATTATTGTAATTGAATTTGGCTTCCCTCACAGTCTTCTTGAATATGTTTCTTAATAAATTATACTTATCCTTGTAATGAACCAAACCTGATTGTCTGAATAACTCATACATAAGCAAACAGTCATTTTTTAATTGTCTCATATCATCATTATAACATTTACAGGTAGGAGCAGCTTTTTTCTTGCACATGACATTCTTAACAGGAAAGCATAGCTCAACAGCAGTTGAAAATTTTCTATTGAAAAACATAAATTTATCCTCCAAAGAATCAATAGAATATATCTCAATCCAATTAATCATACTAATCAGCGATTCGAATAAAGGAATATTTGAATACGTCAATGGCCTTATAATTTTCCAAGAACTCTGAAACTTGTAATTAAAATCATAAGTTTCTTTAGAATCCAGATCCAACATAGCATGGAAAATGATGGCAAAATGATCCGAGACTACCATCGGTTCAACTTTTACAGAAATAATTCTATCCCTATGAATAGATGAAGCTATATTATCTATGCATGAACCTAATTCATGTCCAACATAGGCAGGTCTCGTTACTTCATAAAGTTAGTATTACGGATTTAAACTATTTATTTCTGTAGTTCAATTTCTCTCTCAACGATTTCCATCTCATTATTCACATTGCTCTGGAGTCTATAATCAACTTAGTTCTTTTTGGATTTAGAACAAAATGGATTTTTACATTAACAGTTATAAATCTGTCTTGAAGGTTCTTATTCCGTAGATTTTTATTTCAACTTTAATTTATTCATTTTGTTCATTCATTTTTCAGGTTTCTTTAAACATAAATAAGTTTCTAATTTATTTATCTGTAAACATTCATTGTGTTCTAGTTTCTGATCACTATACATCAAGTGCAGTCCATTACATTTGAATTCGTGGAATTTTGAAAGTAGATGAAACTGCTTCAAATTTAAATCCCTAGAGCACCTAATAGTACCTATTCTTGGTATTCGTATTCGAATGCATGCTGATTCCACTTTTATGGGACCAGATTGCACCATGTTTCGAATCTTTATCTAAAATTGAATTCATTTCAACTTGACGAAATAACTGTAAATTAGAAAATGGGTTGAGTTGTTTGTTTTTACTAAGGTTGTATTACCTCCATTATAGGTAAATGACATAGTTAATCAGTACCGTATCAATATTATTATGTTTTAATTTTCAGATTCTCCAAAATTATCCTCAAAACAAACGAGTCATCTCACTAGAGGAAAATCATTGGGGACAGCAAGTGGTCTGATATCTTCCCCAGATAGTTCAAAAAGAAACTTTTTGAAGAAACAGAGCTCATCATCAAAAGCTCCCATAAGCACAGCTCACAATATAGTAGTTGTTAAGCCAGCTCTCCCAGATGAGACTGCGGAAAAAGACCCTGACATTCTTCGATTGCAGGTGACGATTTCTTCATTTTCTATTATTCTGTAAGATTCCAGTATGAGTTATGGCTGTAAAATAACGAGATTATTGTTGCATAATTTTTTATTTTGAATTTGTACATGTTTTGTCATCATCACCTACAATATAACCCCTCCTCAATCCCTTCAACGCTCAGTGCAAAATCTCCTCTGTTTCTGTGAGGTTGTGCATCATGTTTTTGGAAACTTTTTACTAATGACATTTTTCAGAGTTTTCCTATTCGCATTACCAAAATAAAATAAATTAAGAACTTTTTCCATGTTTTATGTTTTGAGATAATTATGAATGCTTAAAGGTAAAAATCTTGAGACATGAGCGCCTAAAGGTAAACATCTTTTTGGTGATCTATTTCAAGAATATTCCAGTTTTAAAGTAACTCAAGTTGGTTTTTTGGGAAATTGTTTGTCATTAAAAATAATTCACCTTGAATAATGTAGGCTATGCTGAAAATTTCATGAATGAATTTTTCTCTCATTTCAATTCTGAAAAGACATTTCACAAATTTTAACTTTATGCGCTCATTCTCAAAAAGTAAAAATAATAAAAAATTACAGTATTTTAATTTATTACAATAATATTGTAAAAATTTAATTCATTGAAGCAATTTTATAGTTTCCAAATAAAATTTTCTTGGATGATTTCACTATAGTGAAGTATACGTTATAATGGCATTATTTGATTAGCATTGGTGTTTCTATCCTTGTCTATCATTCGACAAAGCATATAGTGCTATCCTCTTCTACCTCCGCATAATTTCCAGATTGTTTTTTAACAATGTAGAAATATAATTAATAAAAAATATTTAATCTCAATATTATGAAAATGCATTATCAAATCAATAAAATATTGATCATATTGAACAGAAATGAATTAATACTTCATACACCGATTACAGCTATATTCTATAGAAGACTGCCTTCTAAGATAAAAAAGCGCTGCTGATTCTCTGCCTTGCCAATGCGGCAAGTCAGAGAATCGGCAACAGCGGCAAGGCAGAGAATCGGCAACGCTGTTCATCTATCTTTCTCCATTGCCATTATAACATGGACCTCTCTATAGTAAAAAATTTCCAAAAGCCTGTTTAACAGTCTTAATGGATTAAAATCCTGATCTTGTCTATCAGATTTGAACTTGGGAAACATCATTAGGTGCAAAGTCATGCGATTAAGGCGGATTGTTGAACACTGGAATATTGAACTCGGATAGAAACGTTTAGACAATTTCTTCTTGGAGTCGATTAATAGTTCAACCTTCTGAAGCTCAGTGAAGGTGCATAATTCCATGTAAAGAAAAAAACAATTATCTTTGATTTGAATCACTCCATCTCTTAGCTCTTGGTGAAGTAGAGCCCTTCATTTCAGTGATTAGCGCTCAGTTTTAGGATCATAAGTAAAAAACGAACAATTTGTGTCTGCCATTTTACAATTTATCGCTATTTTCAAGAAGCTCTTGTAATTTACTAAGGCACTTAAATTTGGTCAAAACTGCATCGATGAGAAAAAGATTTTAGTCTGTTGAAGTTGTGAGATGAAAAGCGGTACGTGCCTTGATAGAGCTCACAGAAGACGCCTATGAAAAATGGAGATTCGATCAGAAAGAAAACTTTTACTACTGTTTTGAATAATGGAAAATTTGCACGGAGTGTTTCAGGGAAATTACCTCCAAATTCTTGACACATGGTTTCTAAATGTGAAACCCAATTTAAATCACTTTAAAACCTAAATTTTTCAGAGTAACATGAGGAAAACTGAAGTTGGGTGATGAGGTTGAAAGAGTATTTTCACAATATGCACAGAGTAATAAATGGTTATAGGAAATTATAGTATTCATTTCTATAATCTTTCAATAATAATAACAACTGATTATAGAGAACTATAGTATTTATTTTTCTATTCTTACAACTTTTTTACTGCTCATAAGTTTCATTAAAAAAATACCCAACATTAAGAGCAACTAATCAAAATACAAAATAATTTACCTTGATAACCTTTTTCAGAGTGTTCCAATGTTCCTTCCGATTATGCGTGGTACTTTGAATCTGACAGATGTGAGAGATCCAGAAGTTCTTGAAAGGCTGGATCAGACTGCGTTGTACCGACTTTGTGTATCTTACCAAGGCTACCTGAACTTCAATGCCAATTTAGTATCTGAAGAACAGAATATTATCGCCCAGAAAATGCGAGAGGTATGCTGTATGTAATTAATTTTATTTCACTCAAGTGTTTCTGAAATTTATACTCTGGTACAGTTCTTGGATATTATCTGTAGTGAAGAGAAGAGCAATTAATTAATGCTCTACAATACGCATATTATAGTTATATGTTTTCCCGTCAAATTTGTCTCTTGAACATGTTCGCAGCTAAATTATTAGAAAAAAGGGGGTCTAAACTTTGAAACAGTATCGTAAAACTTTAGACGGTATGAAAATTTTATCCACTCACACGCCTAGGAAATATTCTGATTTGCAAATTTACTGATTATTTCAAAGTGTGAATCCAGAGGCAGATGTAATCTCTTCCGGTGGTGGATAAGTGGTTGAGACAAGTTGTTTCATTCCACTTTTTTGTAATTGAATAGATAGAACGACACTAGCAGTCGAATTCTTCAATACGGTAAATTAATGTATTCACTAGCTGTGACAAAGAGATCTTTCGGCGGTCCGCCACCCATGACGTTGTTTTTTTTATTATGTATATTAGTTGCATCGCCTTCGCTTCTGAACAAAAAGTAGTAAGCCTAATACAACCAAGTAGCAAAATCTGAAACTATAACACAGTATACATATTCTGTGACTATAACACAGTAATTGAAGCATTGTTCTGAGGTGCTAAGGTTTCTTGAGATAAAACGGATAAAGTCTGCTTCTATTAATATGAATTAGTGTCCAATTTTTATGAGCAAAGACGATAACGCAGAAAGCAAATTGAAGATTCAGTTCTTTTGACCGTCTGTCCATATAGTGCAAATTCATGAATATCCTACTATAATTTAATTTAATATTGCAAAGATCTTGAAAGTTTTTTGCTACTAGTCTTCCAATTGAATATACTTGATTATTCATAGACATGCTGTTCACAGGTTGACAGTGAAACTAGTCGTTTGGTAGCTGTATCAACTGAAAGACAGAAAGCTTACTCGAAGTACGCTGATAAACTCAACAAAGTTCATGAAATAACGCACCAACTCAACAAATGTCACCTAGCTCTCAACCAAACTTTGGATTTGATTGAGAAGCTGAACAATTCCTTGCCAGTTGATGACAGACTGGAGCCATTCGTGTGGACTACCGGCTAGTACACGGAAGATATTCATCACAATGATAAATAATGTGTGATTACTCTGAAGAAACTAATATTCTGAGTTTTAAGTTACCATATTGAGTTGATAACATGTAAATATTTTGATATTCCAAGAAACATTGTAAAATAAATAAACTAGTATCAATACTACAATTTCTCAGCGCAGATCGTAGATGATCAATTTTCCGTGTAGAATAAATGGCAAAGTAAAAAATAATTTACTATGACGTTTCCAAGTATGTATTTTATTTAAGAATTTATGTATTTCTGAGATGTAATGTAATATAAGATAGAATGGTCTGAAAAATGTCTATCATTTCACGTATTCCAAAGACTCATAAGTGATTTCTTGTCGACTATTTCGATTTGCTACCTATTACTTTTGACCAATTTGCATATTTTTCTGCCGCCTGCTAAGCAGTGAGTGTTTATAGTATAGGTATAGGCTATAGTATGTTTCAAAAAGGACTGATAATTCATAATAAATGATTCAAAAAAGCTATGTAGAGCAGGTGTTGTTGCAAATACTAACACCTCATTGGAATAGTTTGATAGTGCAAAATCCCGCCATAAAAAGCGCTAGCTTTAGTTACGTTAAAAATGGATGCCTCCACAGGACCCGAGAGTGCTACAAGTCTCAGCCATCCTTTTAAAAGATAAATTAATCAGAGGGATAGTTTATCTGGATATGTAGTAACATTTTTCGATATCAAATATCGATAAGGATGACTAGCAACTACGTTCTTATTACTCAAAGCAAGATGGTACACCACATCACTAATAGACGTCCACCATCGACGTACACTTGGGTTCAGTGAAGGAAGCCATTCTTAATTTGACAACTTGCGTTTCTCAAGGCTTAATTTCGTACTATCAAACTATCTAATAACAAATTGAGTTGTTCTCCTTTGAAACAAAACTAAATATACCATATCTTGATTGAATATTTCTTTATGAATTATAAAAATTGAGAAGTTATTTTTGAAACACTATACTGGTAATCTTAGATACATGATATGTGGAATCATACAGGTATTTGGATTATTAAACAAGAATTTATAAACCAAATGATTATAAACAATGTTTCAGTAATAAAGGACGACAATATTTTATTATCATGTGCTTATTATATTAAAAATAAAACGGATTGCACAACCTCGATGATCAGTTACATGGATATCATACATTGTCTTGATCCAAGCTACCAATAGGAAATATTACAGTCATAGAATAATTAATGCACTATTATTTGTAGTACAATATGATAAATTCATTAATATTATTAATAACACTTATAAGTACAAAACTTGATAGATTATATCTCGGTTTAATTTAATACAAGGCTTCCATAATAATAGGTCTCATGCAGAAATGATAATGATAAATAAATTCTATACCTACTACAAAATAAATTAAAATGAAAAATTAAGTCACAAAAAATATTGTTAGGGAGCGGTATTGGAGATCACAATATGTTTTGCAGTTTTTGCCTGTCTGTAATAAAGTTATAATATGTGTCTAACATCATGTTTAGGCCTAATTACTCATAAATTTAGTTTCCAACCTAACATTGAGTAAAATTTGAGACCGGTAGTTCTTATTCTGCAGACATCGTAATCACTATAAGATACTCAAATATTTCAGATAATGCGGATTATCGTCTCAAAATGCATGTACGAATTTCTAACAGTTGTTGAATTACTGTGATAGATGTAATTACAGACATTGAGATGTTAAGTGTAGAAAATCATCAGATTACGCCAGTGCAATACTACAAAATTCGAAAATGTTTCTCAAACTTGAGGGTCTAAAGATATGTTATGTTTTTCAATAGAAATTTGAACTGGATCAACTGTAACTGGTTTATATTCTGGTTCAGCAATAAAATACTATTTAGAAATGCTCATTACAATAAGATTAGATTGCATTTCGAAATAATCTCAAATAATTTACAATTTCTTGAAGAAGTTCAAAATCACTCAAAAATTAAAATAAACGATATTATTTTCGTCCAGGATTGTTAATGAAAACAGTTTTGATTAAAATTGAATTCTACATCGGCTATTCGTGGAGACATAACAGCAGTATCAAACCATTAAAATAGTAGAGAAAGTTTTAAAAAAAATTGCTAAAATTATACAATTATTTCAGGAAAAGTATTTTATCAGGGATTAATGTTTCGAGTATCATCATGGAAGATTGAAAAATGATGAAATTATACATTTAATATACAACAAAAATAGACATAATATATATATAATATAGAAATTTTATAAACTAGAATTAAAATCACTTCAAGATTATAAAATCATTTGCAAAATAGATTCCTTGGACAAACTTGGCACAATTATTGAGCTTTTAAAAAATTAACAAAGTAGTAGTATAGTTAGAGTTTTGGATATCAAAATGTTTTCGAAAACAGCAGACTGAATATTACTCTATTAAGTTTGATGAAGGAGAACATCATGCTCTAAATGTATTATTTTTCAAGTGATACATTCACAGTTAGAAGGGAAGGACATTTTTTAAAGCTTAATGTACTTTTAAGAGAACTTATTTTGAAAGATTTACTCTTAATGATAAAATAACAACTATAGAATTTATTACATTGTTGACTCAAAGCTATTATTATTTAGAAGAATAATACTGAGTACACAACCAATGTGTTAGTTACTGGACCGAGATCGATATGTTGTGATGATAGCGCTTCCTCCCGACACAGCTTGATAATAAAATCTTCATAAATCTGAAAATAAATTATACTGTTAATTTGTGACATTGAAATTATTTTTTTAAATGCAGAAATTAAAAATTAATTTGAAATTTCGTTACAAACGTCGTAGAACGTGTTCTGATTCACAGAATTTTTATTCTTAATTATGCCGCGGTACGAACGACGACCAAGCTTGGGTCATAGAACTCGAAATGCTGTAAATTTAGAATATGTACGAGAAAATCAGCAGCAAGGAGATAAACCATTCAATTCCCAGCAAGCTACATTCAACTATAACTAAAAATACAAATTGCTGCACAGCTAACTAGTAGCCTCTGTGAACAGTATACCTCACGCAGTTTTCTCATCCACAAGAATATGATTTCACCTGTTCTAGTTGATTCAGTTTAATCATAATTTACTCTTAAAACCTGTTATTTGTTTTCTCCAAGATCAAAAATTTACTTTATATAAACTCAGTTTATATGTTAATAAACTCAGTTCACATTTGAATTTGTGATAAATATCCAGTTCCGTGATAATCTTTCCATCTGATAAAAATATTTCTCAACTACTATTTGAAAATTAATTTTTTTCAATCCAGAATATTATAATTTCTTCAGCATCATTTAGTTCATTAAATAATTTTTTATTTTATTTTCAATCACCTATTAAATTTGTTTTTCAAATGTGAGAATATTGATACTGATGGGCACGCATCATAAAAAATATTGAAACCCTACCTTATAGAAATAGACACGGCCAGACATATGTGTAATGAATGCAATGAATAATACACTTGTCAGCTGATTGATTATGAATAATTCTATAGTCTGATTGATCCTATCTTCAAAGTAGATGATATATATATATATAAATAGTGATATCAGATTATGGAGGAATTCCCTTTCTTTTCATATATCATCCTTATAATGCAAAATTTCAAAAAACCTCGTGTATACATCGACGCGCAGTTGAAAAAGGAATATTCCTGGCAAATCTCATCGAATTCTATCAACGCGTTTGGCCGTAATTGCGTTACATATAGACAGACAAAAGAAAATCCGAGTTAAAACATAGACCGCGCGCATGCGCCAAACGTTGTAGTTGACTAGTATTATAGCTCCGTAGTTTTTGACATTTTATAGTGGTAATTTGCTAGAAAGTGTACAATTTTTAGCATTTAATTGATTAATGAAAGTGTGAAGTACCTGTTTCTATCGTATTCCATAACTGCAAAAACGGTGAGTGGCTAATATCAGCAAATCAAACGCACTAGATCAGAACAATTTATTATTGGAATCCATTTTTCGTGACCGGCATACGCTTGCTATTTCGTTATCGTTCCGATTCGACTGATTCCACTACGACCCTTATCACATCTGGATTGCGGCTGGCTGTAGTGAGTAAAGTCTTCACTTTGTTAACGCCAAAAAAAACTGTTTTTCAACCGGCCGTTATCTCTGTTGCTACCGTCGTGAAGCCGGTGAACTCCAGCTGACTTTTTGTTTACGTGTAACCATGACAACTAACCGCGGCAATTTTTGAACCGACTTCTTCCATCTGTATAGTGGAACGATATCTCGCTCTTTTATGATACGTGACTACAGTTTAATTAGAGTCTCCTTGACCTTGTCCTTATTATCAGGAGCTTCCAGATACAGCGCCGTGATTGCTCTCTCGGCATTCCTAATATTATATTCCTACCCATTTTCCTATTATTTCCTTTTCTCATTGATGATATGCCACTTTCTCAATTTTTTCAAAGATAGTTCGGCATCGTATATGACTAAAGTTTGTACTATAACTTATGCAAAAAATAATTCTTGATCATGAAATAAACACGGAATATACGATTGCTATTGATTTCGATTTGTATTATGTCTTCAGTGATAAGAAAATTTTCAACACAGAGGGGGAAAGATGCTATTGAGACAAATGGATTCAATTATCGAAAAGATCGTGTAATGTTGGATGGCAGAATATCTTGGAGATGTCTTAGAAGTGGTTGTCCATCCACTTTGAAAACGAATGCCTGTGTAAATAGAATATTGGAGACAAGCGGGCAGCACAGTCATCCGGCTCTGGATTTGGATCTTGCAAATGATGATATGAGCAGTGACAATTCTATAGGTGAATCAACTTCGATATATATTGATAAATCTCCGACTACTCCTCGAAATTGCAAAACAAGTGCATTATCTCTCCCTATGACATGTGATATGGGTGTAAACACTCCAACATCAATAACAGTCTCATCAGCTAATACACCACCTAGCTTGCGCGCAGTAGAGCTTCTCCAACAGCGTGATGATTTGATTGCTCACTCTCAGGATTTGAAAACGCAAATTGAATCGCTCCAGAAACAAGTAGATTCTCAGAAGGAATATATCAGGTTGATGACACTGAAATTTGATGAGAAGAATTTCGCAGTTGAAGATCAACTTAAGCGCATGACTGTGACAATTGAAACTTTGGAGGCTGATAACAACGCTTTAAGGATTGAAACTAATTTGTCTAGGAATAATGCTAATAAGTGGAAAAATAAGTACGAAGAGGTGCTGAAATTCAGATCGAACGAGGATTGTGACAAGCGGGTAGGGATTGAAACAATAGTTCAGTCAAGACGATTAAGCGTCTCAAATGTTAATGGTGATAAATCTCAAACAATAAGCGCTCAATCCAACCGCTTCAAATGGGAATCTACAAAATACCAGAAGGAAAAACACAATAATTCTGGAAACAAGTATCTTGTGTTAGGTGATTCAATGGTGAAAAACGTGACTCCTCAAAACTGTACCGTTGATGTTCGACCAGGAATACGAATTGATCAGTTAGCCCGGGTAATACAAAATAAGTATAAAACATCTTCAAAACAGAACTATAACAGTGTAATAGACCATGTTGGTACTAATTCAATTCGAAGAGATACTGAAGAATCTTTGGTGAATGAAATGAGAAACTTGATAAGAACAGCTAAACAATGTTTCAGTTCATCACAAATAATAATTAGCGGCATAATACTAAGACGTTCAGTGAGTGACTCATACATCAATAGGATTAATGATTCCATCAGAACTGAGTGCGACAAATTAGGTGTATTATTTGTAAACCCCAACAGTTTCATCAACAACAAGGAATGTCTAGGCAAAGATGGTGTACATTTGAATAGATTAGGCTCAAATAAAATAAGTGAAATGTGTGATAAGGTTTTCAGTTTAATAAAGAAAGAGGAAAACTAATTGGCTATGCTAGGGGTGTAAATAAAAATAAAATATCTGAAATGAAAGATTCACCGAGAGTTGAAAGTAGTGATAAAAAATATTTAAAAGACTCATGTAATTTGAAAATAATACATCAGAATATTGATGGAATTATTAGTAAGGTGAACCTTTTGGACACGCTAGTGGAAGATGAACAACCGGATATTCTTATTTTGACTGAGCATGGTTTGAAAGACTTTGAAATTAGTTCTCTGACAATAAATGATATGTTTTTAGTATGTAGTTATAACAGAGTTAATATGAGGAAAGGAGGTGTAGCGATATATGCAAGTCTTGAATTTTTAGATGTCATTAATTGCAAGTTTACAATTGTGAATACTGCTGATTTATGTAATATTCGAGATATTGAAATGTGTGGCTTTGGTTTTAAGATTGGTGGACATTCCTATACTATTGTTGGCTTGTATAGATCCCCAAGCGGTGACATTAGTGTATTTTTTAAAGAGCTTGAAATGTTATTTGATCGAATATGTAGTCATGCTCATGATAAAGTTATTGTTGCTGGCGATTATAATATAAATGTACTAAATAGTTCTCCTGAACATAGGAACTTGATTAATATTCTAAACCAATTTGATTTGCATTATACCATTAAAGAGCCCACAAGAATTTCTGGAGTAACTAGGACAGCCATTGACAATATTATTACTAATATTGAAGTAGAATCTAAAGCTGCGTACACATATACGCTCTTCCAACCCGCACCGAGCACGCTCCTCCCTCGTACCGCCATCGTTCCTCCATCGAACCACAGTCGCACCGCCCACGCACCCATCATGAACGTTACGGAAGATGTTAGATCTTCTCGCGTTCCCCGGTCGAACCACTGTTGCTCGCCGGTCGATCATCAATCGCTCTGCTGGAGTGACGTTCGGTTGCGGAGCAGAGCGAAAGTCTGGACGCACCTTTATGCTGTACATATTCTTCACACACTGTTATCAGATCATACTGCACAAAGTGTTTTTCATATGCAATACGCTCATATTTTCAAGAGATCCCAGACTAATCAGATACTATTTAACACTCCAATCCATAATTTCTCACAAGGGAATGTAATAAAACTTAAAAAATCTCTCGGTGATGAATCATGGACATTAGTTTATAATGCATCAGATGTAAACAACCAATTTGCGCGGTTCCATGAAACTTTACCCAATCACTTGAAAATAAACTGCCCTTTAAAACGTCAACGTAAAAAGACTCAGAAGAAAAATAAATTTAGAGGTGAATGGATCACGGATGAAATTGTGCAAATAAGAAATCTTCTAAAACTAGCTAAACACAATATTAATAATGGTGTAAGTATCAAAGAAGAGCCATTAAAACGTATTCAAAAAATGTATGATAATAAAGTTGTTCAAGCAAAAAAGCAATATATAAGTAATTTAATAATGAAATCTTCAAATAAATCAAAAACAAGCTGGAAGATCATAAATGAATTAAGAGGTAGGAAAAAACCTTTACGGCCAAATATAGAACTAGAAGAAGATGGGAAAGTTATAACAGATTCTAAGCAGGTAGCTGATGCATTTAATAATTTCTTCATATCAATGGCACCCACTATCAATGTTCCAAAATCAAATCTACGAATTAATGACGCCCCCTCTATAAATAAATCAAATTGTAGAAATAGCCTATTCTTCTTTCCAACATGTAGTAGAGAAATACTCGAAATAATAAGAAGACTCAAATCAAAAAATAGCGTTGGATTTGATAATATCCCGGTGGATGTAATTAAGGAATGTAGTAATGAAATAGTTGATCCACTAGTTTTCATAATAAATAATGCCTTAGAAACTGGAATATTTCCAGATCTACTAAAAGTTGCCAAGGTTAAACCATTGTTCAAGCAGGGTGTGAGAACAGATGTGAATAACTATAGGCCCATTTCTATTTTGCCAGCTCTATCCAAAGTGTTTGAGAAACTAATTTATAACAGAATAATGGATTATCTAGAGCGATTTGACTTAATCTCGTCCTGTCAAAATGGTTTTGTGAGAGGCAAATCAACAATAACTGCGGCTATAACCTTTATTGAGAGTCTTATTGATCAGGTTGATAATGGCAACTTTGTTATTGGCACACTTTTGGATTTGTCCAAAGCGTTTGACAGTGTTGATGTTCATATACTTATCAGTAGGATCTCAGAGGTAGGAATTAGAGGAATCGGTTGTAGTTTAATCAAGTCCTATTTGACAAATCGATTTCAATTTGTTGCTATTGACTCTCAATCCAAGGTAGCTGAATCAATGCGACTGAGTGTTACAAGAGGTGTGCCGCAAGGATCCATTCTGGGTCCATCGCTTTTTATTCTTTATACAAATGATTTGCAATCGTCAGTCCCAGAAGAGGTGGGTATCACATTATACGCTAATGATACAACAATAATGTTCAACAATAACAGCCTCAATGAACTGGAGGTGGAAGCAAATCTACAGACAAATTCTGTTGTACAATATTATAATAAATCATTATTGTCAGTGAACCCTAAAAAAAGTGAGTGCCTTCAATTTGGTTTCAAACATTATGTATTTGAACCAGTAATTAGCATTGGTGACTCTATTGTGGAGAATGTGACAGAGGCGAGTCTGTTGGGACTGATTGTGGATAAAGATCTCTCATGGAATGCCCATACTGACAGACTGGCGAACAGAATCAGTAGCAGTTTATTTGTTCTGCGAAACATAGTCAAGTGTGTGCCCCCTGAGACAGGAAAAACGTTATATTTTGCACTCATTCATTCACATATTGCATATGGAATTGAGCTCTGGGGTAACACGTCTCTGCAGAACATAAATAAGATATTCATTCTGCAAAAGCGGGCTATTAGGTGTTTAGTGGGATTGGGGTTCAATCATCCTTGTCGAGATTATTTTAAAAGGCTGTGCATACTCACTGTACCTTGTATCTTTATTTTTAAAACTTTATTTGTGATTAAGAATATGGGCAGTATAACGACCAATGCACAGGTACATTCACACTTCACAAGAAACAGGAACAACTTTATCGTTCAGCCTCACAGGCTAACTCTTTTTGAGAAAAAAACTAGCTACATAGGGACAAAATTTCTAAACAAGTTGCCTGGTAATATAGATTTTAAGAGCATGACTTTCAAAAAAGATCTTCATAAGTTCCTTGTTGAAAAAAGTTTTTATAATGTGAATGAATTTTTATGTGACAATTATGTGTAATATCATATAGGCTATATATATATTTTTATTATGTTAAATATTTTTTTTTGTTAAATATTGAAGAGATTTTCTTTGTACATGACAATGTTCAATTGTATAGTTGTGATTCATAATGACTGTACTGTATTGAACAAATAAAAATTATTATTATTATTATGATTAAAATTATTATAGACCTCACTACATTCGGTCAACTAAGCACATAGGAAGTCCATATTGAGATATAAATGTAAATACTGATTGTTGGATGATTTTCATAGAAATATAGTGTATCATATTAAGCTAAGGCTAAGCACACCTGAGGAGGCGCGGCTTGGTGATACAAAGTGTTGATCTTATGGAGATTGCCTCGTCACACCGTTCCACGCAATGTCAGATTCAGTGTGTGTGAGTTCTTCCATTCAAACCGATAAGCAAGAAGCACCTGGATACAAAATGCCACATCGCGCCTCCTCAGTATGCATCCAGCTAAAGTTTGTCATGAGATTCATTAACTATTTGGCGGTACGAAGTTCGCCGGGCCCGCTAGTTTAAAAAGAAAAGAGAGAATTAGCAACCTTCAGTCTTTGGCCATTCAGCTTATGCACCATCAACGTTTAAAGCTAATCCAGGTTTACATGAAGGTATGGTCGCACAGGTTTCATGAAGTTTAAACACTACCTCCGTAAACAAAGCCGTAGTGCATTCGTGTGACGTCAGCACAGGTAGGGCTCCTACACCAATAAAAAATTCGTTGATTTCAGTTGATCTATATCAGATAGTGTTTTTATTGGTGTAGGAGCCCTACCTGTGCTGACGTCACACGAATGCACTACGGCTTTGTTTTCGGAGGTAGTGGTTTAAACGAACAGCTAAACTTTCATTGCTCCATGATTAATTCAAATCAATCAGCTGTCAGCGCTGAGCGGCTTGATTGCATTGTATCAACACCTTCTATATACTGGAGTATATGGGAAGTCCTGATTGTAAGCAATTAATTGGGGAACGAGTAGGACGAATGCTTGACATGCAAGTCAAGTCAAACAAGTATTCAAACTACGTGTGAATTAACTCGATGGATCTTGAACTATTCACGAGTATTCAGACTATTCGCTTCTTTCAACTATGGCTGACTAGTTAACAGTAATACTTGGCAACATTGGATTCTCCCTAGGACCCTGAGGCATGGTATTTATTAGAGGTGGCTGTGATATTAGAGTAAAACTTGCTACCTTGAATGAACTAACAAGAGACATGATCAATCGAGTAGCTGCACGTAATTGGCTGGAAAGAGTCCGAAGCTGCCGTCCGGGCCGACGCCCTGCCACCAGCCCGCGTCTATCTGATCGATGTGCGTGATTATGTCTCCAGGGTCGAACGATATTTCCGTTGAATCGGCTGCAAAATACGTACAAATTGCTTCTTCAAAAAAATGGTGAATAAAATTGCTTATGATTTCACATCATTACTAAAAATTTGGAAAAATACTACCATAATAAAAATACTACTATTATTTACTAATACTAAATAGTATTAAACGAAAATCCAAATTAAATGCTGTAAATCACCCCGAAGACTTCAGGGATTTAATTTGGATTTTTGTTAAATAATTATTATTCATTAATTATCATTCGAATAAATGCAATTTCTCATTAACTTCCATCTGTAAGAATACTAGCACAATTGCAAGGTACCTAGATAAGAACTCATTAATTTTAATTAATATCATCAATAATTCCTATTATTATATCACAATATTATGAATATGTATTTGATACAGTCATAAATAATTCTCATCACATTAAAATTAATATCAACATCAATAATTAATAAAGAGTAAAGAGTAAATGATCAATATCTAGAGAGTTGTTGCATGATTTTTCCTAAGATATTATTTGTGAATTATGTATTTGTCTAATCAAATAAAGAATTATTCAGCAGAAAAATTCATCATACAATTTTCGTAATAATATAATGCACGAGTGAAATAAAAGCAAGTATAGTAAGTAAAACAAATAGTAAGTATACAAAAATTATATAATATAAACTGGATCTTTCTGATTGAATTACCCATATACAAAGCTTTAAAGCGTTTATGGGAACGGCTATTTATTTTTATTGACCGCATATTCAAAATATTTTTCACATGAACAACAAAATTATTGATTAATAACTTAGACTGGTCACTAAAGGGTAGAACATGCATGATAAACCTGCATGTCATGTTTACATAAACACATACACATGTTCATCATCATCAGCGAGATGCTTCTAACACTAGTGACCCCCTGGGTTGGAGAACCGGCTTAAGAGCGGTTGCATTTTAATCTTTGAAACATGCAACTTTCAATTATACAGAGTTGATGAAAATTATGGAAACGGCTAAATATTTCTTTTACAAGAATAATTTGACAGTAGGTTTCATTGGGCATCCTATTTGAAATGAAAAATTACACTTCAAAAATTACTTTGTCGCTTCAACATGTTTGTTCCTCATATGAATCCAAGTTCATTTTTTTAAATAAGAAGGTGGTCATTTGATACATTATTTCGATACAGAGTTCCAAGAAAAAAATGAATGGCTAAAACTGCACATTGATATAAATCAACCCGTATCAGTTTGCTGATGTAGAAGTTCTAAATTATGTTGTATATTAACCGGCTGAAATCATGTATCAGCGCATGAAGGTCTGTCTGTGTGATTGCATGCAATGAATTCTTCAGCTGACTAAATGATAAATCGAAAAGAATTTCTTTGTTATGCACTTTCGATGTTATTTGTTATATCAGTGATAAGCTACAGACTTGGAACCGGAGACGTTTGGAAGCGTCAATGTTGACGGCATCGTCGCCACAGTGGAGCAGCAGTTGGGGAACCGATGTCGAGAGCGGGTGCTGAGTTCGCAGAGACTGGTGTTGTTTCCAAGACTGCAAAAATTCAGTGAATATCTGGAGCTGCTGACGGATGACTTCCCATTGGTGAAGTGGCTGCGAAGAGGCGAGAACTGAGCTGATTCGCCTCAACGGCTACTCATTCGTTGCTGGCAGTGGACTTTGCTCGCTGTGCAATTTGATAAAAGAAGAAGATGTCGTCAACTTCTTGGGAGAGTGCCCTGTCTTGAAGGTGTTCAGATGTAGGTACTTTTGGAGGAGAGTGTTGTCAGCGGACGAACTTCTGCACTACCTGAACGGCGAGAATTGGAGGGCTGTGGGAGCCCGCGGCAGGCGTCGAGCTACCGATACGCACTGGTCAGGGAATTCAACTATTGAAAATTGTCAACCTACCCAAATGTCAACAATTGACCTGGGATATAAGCCAGCGACAAAATAAAGTGTGAAAAATGAAGGACTATGAAAATTTATCTATTACATATTTAACGTTATCTATTTTTCATGCATTTTCTGTATTTCTATTGCAATCAATAAAGGCTTTATTATTATTATTTGTTATAACCTGAAAAAGGACGAAGAAGTGAGTCAATTTTGTTATCCAACGAACTTGACCTGTAAAAATTTTGGAAGGATACGTGTTCAAAATTTGAAGCTGATTGATCAATTCTTTCTAAAGTTATTGTAGAACATACAAACAGACAGAAGTAAATCTTCAGTAAGTCAAAAGTGAGAACTCACTAACGCTCTTTCAATAAAATAGACAACCAATAATAATAAATAAAATCAGGAATTATAATGAAAGAAAAATAATTTAAATTTAAAAAGATCAGCGATGAAAAAATGAACAGAAAAAAATTGAGATATAAAAACCTAAACTCAAAAAATGTTTTTCGAATCGTTTCGCGGTGATGACACAACAATGTAAAAAGACTGTGCATGGCATGCATGTTCTACAGTTAGTGGCCAGCCTAACATATCCTACTTTTTGCATAGCAACACTTAAACTATTAGTGAGGTTCACGTATAATGGCATTGTCTGATTAGAAATAGTGTTGCTATCCTTGCCTATCATTTGACAAAGCAGATAACGCTATCTATCTAGATCGTTGCCTGATAATTTTTTAACAATGTAGAAATATAATCAATTAGCAAAATATTTAACCTCAATTATGAAAATGTATTAATTTTATCTAAAATTGTAAAATAGGTATATTTTCTTGTCGAAAATAATCAGTTGAAGCAAGAATGGACAGTTAATATTACATCAAATATACCAGTATCATCTTCTATAGAAGGTAGTGGCAAGGCAGAGAATCGGCAACGCTGTTTATCCATTTTTCTCCACTGCCATTATAAGGTGGACCTCACCATAGCAGCGTATTACTTTGGTAAACTCTGAAAATTAGGTCGAAAATTTCAACATTTTATAACATTTACCTGCTTGATAATCGTAAAGCGCTTCAGCTCTTAAACCTAGATCGTCATCGTCCCCAACCAACAGGTTGTCTCCGTTCGTGAACAGAGGATCCACATACGGCTGAGCAAGTTCAATTGCTGAAAAACAAAGTATATTTCATTCGTCTCTACAGAAAAAAGTTATGAATTGAAACAGTAAAGAATTCAATTACAATTTATTGATAGTTATCAAATTATAAATATCGTATACTACAGTATAAATATCCACATTAAACGTTTATCCACGGAAAAAGTTATAAATTAAAACAGTAAAAAAAGCAATCACAATTAATTGTAATCGAATTTAAGATATATATCCATCCATGTACTTGATGGATTTCATTATATACACAACTCTACTTTCATATCTCCTCTTGCAGGCAATTTTAAGAACACTATTTCTAGTACGAAGAAGAAAACTGTTGACACTGAAATCGTTAACAGCTCAATCATCAAATTCCAATAATATTTTTACAATATGAATAAGAGATTAACTTACAACTTACTATTAATTAATAACAAGCAATTCATTTCTATAATTGAAAAGACTTGAGATGTTGTCAAAAATCCACTTCAGTCATGGAAAAGTTCAACAACATTAATATTCACTCTATAAACTTTATCAATTACAATGAGAGATAAACTTACAACTAATAGGTCTAGCTGCTTCTTCTTTACAATTTGAAATATTCAAGTTTTCAATCTGGCTCGGTAATGATTCCTCCTTCTGAAAAAACAAACAAACATGCATTACTATTAACATAATCCTTTACTATTGTCTAGAATATAATAAAATAAAGAACAATGATTTGTCTGAATCATTATCAAGCTTCTGAACTAAAAATTTTGCTTAAAGATTCTGTACTTCTTGAGGATGTTTATAAGGTTAGTTTTATTAATTAACTAGCTTACCCGGCTAACTTCGTACCGCCAAAAAGTCAATGTATCTCATGTCACACTTGACTTTATTTGGTGAATCATGAAATTTATCTGACAATCAACATTTTTATTTATATCTCAATATGGACTTCCTATGTGCTTAAAACTACCGTTTTAATACGTTTATCACAGAGTGACGTGTTTATTACAGCTGGTAAGTTTAGATGCTAATTGCTAAATCATATTATCACAACATGATCTTGAATCATGATGATCTTCCCGTTCTACGTTAGCCGCTCGGCCGACAATTTCAAAAACATAGTTCTGTAAAATGGATTAATATATAATTATTATTAGCCCCCCTATTATAATTTCTGGTCAGAAACCATCCCCAATATTCACACAACATATTCCCAAAGTTTCATGGCGTTCTGTCAAGTAGTTTTTGAGTCTATAGGGAACAAACAAACTAACACACAAACAGACATTCATTTTTATATATAGAGACTAGCAGGTAACCCGTACTCTGCAAGGATCCAATTAAAAACTCGACAAACTGAAAATTTGACCTACTGAAATCTTGAAGAATTTAAAGTAGGCCTATAACCATCCTTGAGTTGGTAAATCAAGAATCTATAGGGCCTATACAAGATTTCAAGTCAATCATTCCAGTAGTTCAGACGCGTCATTGTGTCATTCGTGAATTTCCTATCCGGTACGTTTATAACCCAATTCTTTCCTCTATTATATTATAGATTATAATCCTATTTTCAGTAATTGGAACGTATTTATTCAATTTGTCATATTCAACATACATAAAGAGAACAACATAGAGAAACCCCTAGTAGATTGTCACTCACTTCATAAATTGGTGGTTCCGAGCCAATAATCGATTCCCCGTCGGAATCAATATTTTTGCTACAAATTTTCAACTTTGACCAAGATTATTCTTTTAATTTTGACTAAATATTGAAAAATAATCTTTTTTTTATAAATGTCAACTATTTATTTCCACACTGTTTATCAACTATTTATTGCAAACTGTTGCAGAGCACGGATTACACCTGGCCCCTGTTTCATAAAAACTTAGAAGTCCAGTAATGCACGAACAGCTGATTTTATCGGCAATATTGAGCATGTAATTGGAATGGTGATTCTCCTGTATTACGTGACTTATAAGTTTTATGAAACAGGTCCCAGTTCGTCAAATAATAATTTTTAATATTAACGGCTTAATTCTGATTGGTCTATTGACGAGCACTTGGCACAACGCATTTACTATTTTGAATCTAGAAAAATAACAAACAATTGAAGTGACTTTTTAACAGCTCTTATTCAAGTGATATTAAGCATGTATGGATGTTGATAATAAACTAATGTGGGTTTGACAAATGTGACTAGACTAGATATAAATGATTAAAATATTGTCTTTATCATCCCTGATAACAACTTATTCAAGTGATATTAAGCATGTGTGGATGTTGATAATAAACTAATGTGGGTTTGACAAATGTGACTAGACTAGATTATAAATGATTAAAATATTGTCTTTATCATCCCTGATAACAACTTTATCAGCAAAATATGTTCTTAGGGCTCAACTCACACTTACGCGACTCTAGTAAGAGAAAAGAGACTCGACTCTAGTCGAGAGCATGTGCTATCAAATGGTGATGTCGCGGAGACTAGAATCGACTGGTCTGAGTGTCACCATTTGGAAACACATGCTCTCGACTAGAGAGCATATAGTCTAAATGACTATGATTATTTATTTATTCATCATTACAAAACTACTTATCATTAAAATGATATTGGAAGAGCAAAAACAGGTATAAGCCCTTCAACATTCCTCTACCAAATTCAGATGTGAATTATTATTCACATTTCCATAACAAAGGATTGAAACTCTTGGAAAATATTATTTCAATGCAAATGATTGAAAATAGAAACGTATGACTAAAATATCTATATTAAGTTTAGCATTGTTATAATTTGATCGACAGTACTTACAAGAGCAGGGGGCTCGTTATTAGGAGGGTGAGGCGGAGTTTCCTCTGCTTTTGCTTTCTCCTCTTCTTTTGGGACGTTGCAAGTGATGGAATTCGGTTCAGCAGCTTCATCAGCCACTGAATTAGAAAGACCGTTGTTCGAAGCTGACCCTGAAAAATTATTGCAATTCCAACTAAAAGAAATTCTCAAATTTTTCAAATTTAAATTGCTCGAATTATGTTCATATTTGCTTGAAATATTCAACTTTTCATAAAATAATGTTGTTAGAAATGCTTCTGAACATTTAACGAAAAGCAACATGAAAACCTTCAACATCTACATGTTGAAGAATTGATAAAACTGAATATTTTTTCTCAATTTTCAACTGCCAGAGTTAAAGACATGAATGCAGTAGAATTAGAGGTGCAGCGACAAATCATTCTAGACATAGACTCGTTTGGAAAAATAAAATTTGCTGGAGTTTTTAGAAATAACTGTCTGAGTTATAGGATATCCCTCAGGTTTTTGTAGTAGCATCTATCGTTTCCTGTAATCTAAATACACTTACTGTATGTCAACTTATTGTTTTCAGCCCGTTCATTCATTTATAAATGTCTGAGGTTCTCACAAAGCTATTTGAATGATCGAGAGAGATTAAGTGGTGGCCTACCTGGGAATGAAGGTCTCTTCTGGAGCATTTGACCAGCTGACGTGTTTTGTTCGAAAACTGCTCTGGCGTCTATCGTCCTCTTCGATATAAGCTCTTGAGCTTCCTAATTACAAGGAACACTCTTAGCACCGTATTGTAAATGCAACAAAGAATTAAGAAATTTTTATGATAGTTGAATTTAATTTTTTTTAAGAAATGATTAATTGATAATTAATAAATGAGTATAGTATAGTAAGATAACACTTGGTCAATTAATATTATGTTCATTAGATTATGCATCATGATGGTGTTTAGTTGAAAAACTTGAATGATTCTAATTTATCTGTGTTTGATGGAATGATTTCTTTTCATATTCACAGTGTCTCACACATGTTAAGAGCTTTGGTAATTCATAGAGAAGTGGAGACCACCTACTGCACAGCACACAAACGCAGAATCGTTAATTTTAAATGAATTGCTTCGAAACAGAAAATAGATGTTTTGAAAATAAATAGTTTATTGGGATAGAAAGTATATTACTGATTCCTTATTGGAGAAATAATAGCTCTGCATCAACATAATATATCACTTATAACTGAACGTTTCCGATGCGAAAGACAATATTGGAAAGTAATGTTGAAGGTAACAAATAATATTATAAAGCTGATGACCGGAGAAGCAGTAAGAAGTCCAAAGTTTCTTTTTAATAATTTTATAATAAGAAGGTGTGGCAAAAAACTATGGTGAATGAATGTATTTTTAGTGCAAAACTATGTACGTTTATTTGAATCAGACTTTGAGACTATTAACAAAATAAACGGTATCGCAAATTACCTCTCGTTTACGTAGTTCCTCTTCGATTCGAAGACGCTCTTCTGCTTTTCTCTTTCTTTCTTCTTCTTGGCGCTTCTTTTCCTCTTCTTCCTCCTTCCTCCAAAATTCATCTCTCTCTGAAGTGTTTATTTCTTTCATCGGAATCACTCGTTGGTATGTTGTTCCCTGCATGTATTGAATCAAATTATAGAATTAATAATACAACATGAGAACTGGAAAAATATCCATTTTAAATTTATATTAACGTTTTTTTAAAATAATTATGAATACACTGTTTTGCAATAATTAATTTACTGTATTGCAATTCGGTTATTCATCATTATCATTAATTATTTTTATCGATGCCTTTTTATCTAATCACTTTTTGCTATTGGAAAATATCAAAAATTCGCTATTGTGATTTAACTTTGCTAAAAGTGATTTAATAATAAGCAGTTCGTGATGGAAAACAACATTGAAGCCTTTTTATCATTGTTTTTAATTGGAGAAAGAAATAAGTCAAAAATAATCTTTTCACCACAGGACCCGTCCTTTCTTCCTTCGGATTAGTTTCAGATCTCTGCTTGAAACTGTAAGCAGATCCAGTGCATTTCGACACTTTGTCTATGATGGTATCCTGCTCCACTTCATCTTCAATCCTAGCGTTTATGGTTAGATGAGCACCTTTAAAGAGATTCGTAACGTCTCTAATATGATTTGCACAGGTTCCTTTCCGCAAGTTTGGTGCTCCTTCTCCTTGCTGTCCACAGACAAAAAGATTAAAACGGTTTGAGACATAGTTTTGAATAAAGGATTTCTACTATTTTGTATACATAAGATAGCATAATACTCAAGTGAGAGTTTTTACTTGAAAATTTCGTACAAGAACCATAATTTTATTGCATCTGATAAAAGGTATAACCTGAGATTTATTCCAAAATTAACATACGAAAATATAAAACTAACAAAACGAATCAATAGATTAACATTTCATGCGTGGAAACATGTTAAGAGCTTTGGTAATTCATAGAGAAGTGGAGAGCACCTACTGCACAGCACACAAACGCAGAATCGTTAATTTTAAATGAATTGCTTCGAAACAGAAAATAGATGTTTTGAAAATAGATAGTTTATTGGGATAGAAAGTATATTACTGATTCCTTATTGGAGAAATAATAGCTCTGCATCAACATAATATATCACTTATAACTGAACGTTTCCGATGCGAAAGACAATATTGGAAAGTAATGTTGAAAGTAACAAATAATATTATAAAGCTGATGACCGGAGAAGCAGTAAGAAGTCCAAAGTTTCTTTTTAATAATTTTATAATAAGAAGGTGTGGCAAAAAACTATGGTGAATGAATGTATTTTTAATGCAAAACTATGTACGTTTATTTGAATCAGACTTTGAGACTATTAACAAAATAAACGGTATCGCAAATTACCTCTCGTTTACGTAGTTCCTCTTCGATTCGAAGACGCTCTTCTGCTTTTCTCTTTCTTTCTTCTTCTTGGCGCTTCTTTTCCTCTTCTTCCTCCTTCCTCCAAAATTCATCTCTCTCTGAAGTGTTTATTTCTTTCATCGGAATCACTCGTTGGTATGTTGTTCCCTGCATGTATTGAATCAAATTATAGAATTAATAATACAACATGAGAACTGGAAAAATATCCATTTTAAATTTATATTAACGTTTTTTTTTAAAATAATTATGAATACACTGTTTTGCAATAATTAATTTACTGTATTGCAATTCGGTTATTCATCATTATCATTAATTATTTTTATCTAATCACTTTTTGCTATTGGAAAATATCAAAAATTCGCTATTGTGATTTAACTTTGCTAAAAGTGATTTAATAATAAGCAGTTCGTGATGGAAAACAACATTGAAGCCTTTTTATCATTGTTTTTAATAGGAGAAAGAAATAAGTCAAAAATAATCTTCTCACCACAGGACCCGTCCTTTCTTCCTTCGGATTAGTTTCAGATCTCTGCTTGAAACTGTAAGCAGATCCAGTGCATTTCGACACTTTGTCTATGATGGTATCCTGCTCCACTTCATCTTCAATCCTAGCGTTTATGGTTAGATGAGCACCTTTAAAGAGATTCGTAACGTCTCTAATATGATTTGCACAGGTTCCTTTCCGCAAGTTTGGTGCTCCTTCTCCTTGCTGTCCACAGACAAAAAGATTAAAACGGTTTGAGACATAGTTTTGAATAAAGGATTTCTACTATTTTGTATACATAAGATAGCATAATACTCAAGTGAGAGTTTTTACTTGAAAATTTCGTACAAGAACCATAATTTTATTGCATCTGATAAAAGGTATAACCTGAGATTTATTCCAAAATTAACATACGAAAAAAATGTCAAACCCTTTTTACAACAGAGGAAGACGATTACCATAGAACCTGACGATTAAAATGAGAATATCATGGAATAAATGTTAATTTCTTCAACAGTCAATTCATACATTCAAATAATACTAATTGAGAGGATTCATAATTGCAATCAATAACACAAAAGAAATCAAAATAATTAGTTAACTCCTTTCCTAAAAAAGTTGAATAGATAATATAGTAGGTAGATGAATCAATTATGGTTGTTCAATGACCTGAAATGGTGTTTTTCATTTAATGATAGGTAGCTCTGAAATAAGTAATGTGCTAGGAGTACAAGCACAAGTAATCAACAAGTAGCAAGTGCCAAGGACTGGGTTTCCTGATAGGTTTTAGATAAAATAAGACCTACACGGTACGGGAAGAAAAGTTGAATAGTTATTTGTACTGTGAAGGTGCTATAACCCTAAATAGTGATTCTTTACACATACATTAAGCACCCCAAGCAAGAACAGTGGCATTTTAATAAGTTTGTTTCAAGAAATGCGTATAACTCTATTCTGTTCGCCTTTTACTTCTCTGGGCAGAGTATTGAATCATATTATTTCCTATATTGGGGAGCTATTCTAGACGTATACTATGACTAGACTTAATCATGTTTCTCTCTATGAGAATTCTAGTCTTACTGTTGAGGAACACTAGGCAGTTTGGTGGGTGTTGTGAATGTGACTAGGCCGGAGACGCACGGCAGTGTCGAACGCCTTCTTCATGGCTGGGCTCTCAGCTCAGGAATAGAGAGACCCACACAAGGTGGGCATAAGCTCATATCTGTGTGTTAATGCATTCTGCAGTCCCTTATGATGAAACAATTATGTGGCACTGTACATTTAATACTACGAGCTAACTTATTTCAGAATCCCCAAATTGAACTCAAATTGAAAATTCTCTGATGATAATGTAAAATACAATACCTAATAAAGCATGTGCTTGAAGTTTTCTGAAATTCTATCATGTCATACGTACCCAATTGATAAGAACGAATTTGTTGAGACTAGTTTTGGGATCCAAAACCTTACAAAATGCATACATTATTTTACCGCTGTTTAGGTCTTCTTTCATCTCGTCAATACCACCATCTAAAACAGAGTTATAGAAAATCAAGGTTAGTATAAACTGCAAGATTGGAAAATAATACTTTTGTGAATCAAAGATTCCATGTTACGAGTTCAAGTAAGAAAAGCCTCAAACTGTAAGATTAACTTGAGGCCAGCCTAAACATCCACCTGTCATGAATTTGAAAACCAAACAAAACTATAAATTTATTAATTTCTAATCATCCATGCTAAAGATCATGTAGAAATTACCAGCAAAACTGGGGTTTAAACATTTTTCGACTTTGATCATGTTATTGGGCTAATACCATGAAGATAAGATAACATAAGATGATTGAATTCAATTTACTGGGATTTATCGCAGTAGCCGTTTTCAAGAAATGAATGTCCTATCAAGCAAGAATATTAAAAACATTCTGTTCACCACAACCGCGTGCACTCAGTTACAATACTCGACCACTAAGTACAAATCAATTTATAATAAGATTCTCCAGACTCTCAGTAAGCAGACGGCAATTTGATCACAACTGCAATATTCTCATTCACAATGAAATACCAAAAAATCTGTTAACACATAAAATAAATGAAAGCTTCATTATTCCAGTCGATAACTTGGTGAAATCTAGCATTTTTTTCAAAATATCTTTTTAATCTTGTGATGAAATAATGTACACAAACATTTTAGCAAAGTAAATGAGTATCTTATTCAAGTCAATCAAATCCGCTTCATTTTCCCATTTGGTTACAGTAAATTTAATAAATAAAGACGAAATCCGCAATTTGTTTACATGCCACCTGTCATGAATTTGAAAACCAAACAAAACTATAAATTTATTAATTTCTAATCATCCATGCTAAAGATCATGTAGAAATTACCAGCAAAACTGTGGTTTAAACATTTTTCGACTTTGATCATGTTATTGGGCTAATACCATGAAGATAAGATAACATAAGATGATTGAATCCAATTTACTGGGATTTATCGCAGTAGCCGTTTTCAAGAAATGAATGTCCTATCAAGCAAGAATATTAAAAACATTCTGTTCACCACAACCGCGTGCACTCAGTTACAATACTCGACCACTAAGTACAAATCAATTTATAATAAGATTCTCCAGACTCTCAGTAAGCAGACGGCAATTTGATCACAACTGCAATATTCTCATTCACAATGAAATACCAAAAAATCTGTTAACACATAAAATAAATGAAAGCTTCATTATTCCAGTCGATAACTTGGTGAAATCTAGCATTTTTTTCAAAATATCTTTTTAATCTTGTGATGAAATAATGTACACAAACATTTTAGCAAAGTAAATGAGTATCTTATTCAAGTCAATCAAATCCGCTTCATTTTCCCATTTGGTTACAGTAAATTTAATAAATAAAGACGAAATCCGCAATTTGTTTACATGCTCATCTGTGGTCTAGGATGTTGTAAATAAATGTAAAAGCTCCGAGTTGAGCTTCAATGTTACGAAATATGACAACATATTATATATTTTTTGAAAACATTTTATGTGTGTAATACTACTGAACAATTTTTTTTTTAATCTCAACTCATTGCTAGCGAACAGACTAATTGTCTACGATAGCAAAAAATATTGGAATTTTTGAAGAGTTATTTTGTTTTTAAGTTTTATCATCGCATTATTTTTGTTTATATTGTTTTATATTTATGGTTTAAGGATGCACTGCAGAAGAATAAGATTGTATTTGTTTATTTTTCAAATGGCAAATAAATTGAATTGAATTGATTACCTACCTTTGTACTGGATAGATTTAATTTGTATTCTAAGAGAACAAAATAGTTCATAGTATTTACATAAATATCGAGATGGCAAGAGACAGATGAAACCTTTCATCTCATCCACACTCAGGGAATAGAGTGGAAGGTTTATTATTTATCTAGAATCACTTTTTTGAATGGTGTATCCTCCATTTTAGGAATGTACAGAGGAAGCCTGTTTTATCTTCAGGGTACGAATTTAGTAGTTGTTGTGTTATCTGGTTAGTAGTGAGTGGGTCGACATCTTAACGCTTCCTAGTCTAGTGACCATGGATTTGAAATGTATGAAGTTGACCTGTGAGAAGCACCAATGACTTGAACAGATACTGGCTTAAAACAGTTCCCAATTTTTCAAATAGTGGCATACTGTGTTACAGGTGAAAATGTGATGATGCGTACCACTTTTTTCATGAAGTAAAATTTCGTAGTAGATATGAATATGAAACAATGCCGTAACCAGGTAGCTTTTGACACAATGCTCCTCATCTTTCGAATCAGTCACCTTGGAGAGATGATTACAGACCCTGTTGATGTGTTGGACAGTGAAGCATCCACAATGAAACCAAGAATCCTGACTTCAGGCTCACCAATGGAAGGAAGAAGCGCGCCTCAAAGTACGTAACATGTGTTGGCTTGATTCATGCAAAGTCTGTTAGCTCCAAACCATGAGCTGGTCTCCTCAAGCAATTGGGCAGATCTAAGGATAGCTAATTGGGGATCTTTATCCTGAGCAACGAGAGTGGCGTCATCAGAAAATATTAGTGTTTTTCCCTGCATGACTTGGATCATTGCTGAGTGCATTTATAAGGATGAGGAAAAGTAGAGGGCCAAGACTTGATCCCTGTGGAACTGCATAGATAGCCAGTAGTGCCCGTGATTTTGCTCCACTTTCTGTAAGTACATGGCTACGCTCAGAAAGGTAATCATTCATTATGCTCAGGACATATCCACCAAACATCATATCAGAGAAGAATGAGCTGTGAAGTTGAGTATAACGGAACTGTTTGCTGTGATAATATTTATCTGAGTATGCAAAATGTATGTATATGTTTACCTGATGACTTTGTCTATAACATGTATATGTTCACGGCAATAAAAACATTTTGAATTTGATACGATGAGATCCGATCATTGTGTCGAAAGTTATGTGTTCGAAATTTTGATCCTTGAGGTGTCCTTATAAGCGCCTCCCCACTAGGAAATCCTGAAATTAAGTACATCTAACAAGTGATTCTGATAGAACATAACCCTATTATAACAATATGATCCAAAATATTGATTTGATCGATTAGGAAGGCCTCGGAAGTTATTAGAATGAAAAAATTGTATTTTGGCTGTAGGACATGGTTTTCTATTTTCGATAGTACTCCCCCTCTACCCTATGCTAAATTTCAAAATTTCTGAGAAATCTTGTTCAGAATTAATTGTACTTTCACATGATATGTAATTTTTCATCATTACTCTATAATACTCAAAGTTGTATAGGCTAAGTTGTAATAGAGTTGAAGTAATGTTTTTTTTTAAGTGAATTAAAAAAAAAACCTTGAAAAATACTGCTTTTTAGCTCCAAAACCAGAAATCGTAGAATTCTGCGCGACCACGAACTTATTGTGAATATTATTGTTTTTAATTTTGTAGAGAACCCAAGGTTTTCAAAATAAAGTGGAAAATTTGAGAAAATTTTGGGGATTTTTAGCTCTGGCGTGCTCTCTGGTCTGCGAATTCAAGATTCGAATTCAGCGCCCCAAAATAAATATAAAACCGACGAGAAAAATTCTTTCGGGTCTGTTTCCTGAGCAATGACCATTCGACTGGACTATTGAGTTTTTGTAACTTTCTACATTCTTGAACGAATCCATTTCTGCAACTTGCTTCTATTCAGAAATACTGAAGTTATGAAATAGGACTCTGTCAACTGTATTCTTTACAGATCCTAAGCTAGCTCCGTTGTGCAGGCTGGATGCTTGTCTGACTCGGACTAGGCGCTGAGACAGCAAATAATAGCAGCGTTGGTGGGAATGCGAGCGGCCGCAGTAACATCTTCCACCCAGCAATGGTCGGCGTAGTTCCGCCTAGCGGACAGACGAAAGATCAATCCAGTCGATTATTTGATCCCTCCAGCCAGGCTCAGCCAAGCAGCCGAGACAATAGAACAATGGAGTGACGGTCTTATTCGCGTTCATCAGCAGTTTTCTTTCTCACGATTATTTTGATTTTTGTGTTATCTATAATCAATAATAACTGATGATTTTTAATTATTTAAAAACATTGTTGACATTCTGAGCCTTCAGGCTAAACTTGGGGTCGCTGAGGACGAATCTGCAATCAGTATTTCTCTATCTCGAAAAATAACGAAAAAAAACCCAGCTGTTGATCTTCCGGCAACCGTTAACAGTCATCCTGCAATGCGGCCGAAACACTTCCATGGCAGACACTCATCTCAAATGACAACAACGCCAAGCTGTGAGAAACCATCTTGCACTGCGGCGCTAGGTCTAGGGTTGTATCCATTACCTGATTGACTGAGCTGACCAATAACTCATTGAACTCATCCAGATTCGCACTTTTAGTTGGTACAGACTGTTCACTTTTTACTCATGACATTCCATGCAGCATTACAGGGGTTTGAAGCGCTTGTCTTGACAGGAGGGTTTGAATTAAGAGTAAGAGACTGTGCTATGGGAGAAATAGAAATAATGGAAAGTTCAATAGTAATAGACTCTAATTTCTCCAAAGAGCATCATTTGGCTCAACTATGAAGAAGTTGAATACTACAATTTTCGCAATACAGAGCTTGAACCAATTTTACAGGGAAATCCACTAGTTAATGATTTTTACTCACCTCCTTTAGAAACTACTTTTAGATCGTTACTTTGCCCTTCATATCCAAATAATGCCCTGGAATTAGAAATGCATTTATCAATTATTGAAAAAATAACTTCTAATTTAAACATAGGATAGTAATAATAGTATATATTCATCAACTTTGCCATTCAAATCAATCACAAAGTCACAATTAATTTAAAATATGGTAAACACGTAAGTTTAATTTGAGTTTGCATAAATCCTTCAAGTTGATCGGTCCATTGGATTGGATCAACTCAACTTCGTTTTTAATTTTCTACAAACAGGAATACGGTAGGCCCATAGGCGATTAGTGTTACCAATCTCAAGGTACTTTGATACAGAGGGCAATATTATTATGTTCAATTTCAAGAAATACCATGTAAAAATGGACAAACATCCCTATTTAGTTTCAACGTAGAATACTTGAATTACTTGCAACCTTGCAAATATAATTCAAATGCAATAGACCTATAGCCTATAATCTACCCTAATAGAAAAGAAAATGAATAACCAAATAACTTAGCCAACCCAAATGACATGAAAAGACTAAGCCTATACAGTTTCCTGTTTCTGTTTAGAGACTAGAAAATTTATTTCTTACATTAATAGCTGAAGAATCAAGAAAATAAATGGATTGTCATTTATAAACATTATAGAATTGGTTAAATTCACATGAAAATGGTAATAAGATGCAATGCCCAACTAACGTACCAATCCGTCTGCGATTTATCATCAACAACATCTTTCCAAGCTGCAATTAGTGCGTCTTTATTTTTGACCAAATTGATAGCCATAGTTGCAATTAATAAAAATGTATTAAACCATTACACAAAAAGAATTTGAATAACAAACCGGCTGCCCACAACTCCACAAGAGGTTACTAGTCGCGTAGTCGGTCATTGACATAAAGACGATAAACGACAACGACAAACAAGCAAAGATTGAAGAGTGACAAAGAAAAGAAATGACTGAAGAGTGAACTCGCTCTATAGAAAGGCGTCAACAAAGCCTCTTTCACAAAGTTCACTAACATGATAACACGATTCCCCGCCAAGAAAATGACTGAATTTTAAATATGCTCGAAGCTACCTACATAAAAAGTGCAGTCCAGTCACAAAGTAAAAAGTCCTTTCTTCCTTTTCCCACAAAAAAATATTTCCTTACTTTACTCTTTTTTAGGAAGGATCCTTGGTAATGTAGAAAGCAAAAAGGTGAATGGTGAGTACTGAATTTGTTTTTTTTTATTTTTAGTCACTGTGAGTCCTCCATTTAGTCAACTTCCAATACTGACGAGTATCAAGTTACGATTGGAGTAGGTAAGGGCCAAGTACACAATCGCCAAATTGTTTCTGCTGAGAAGGACTCAGAGTCTATGGTCTATGCAGAAAGTAAATAACTCATGACAGACTGGTGCAAACTCCACCAATATTGCCTATCCATGTTGGTAACATTGTTAACTTAGAATCAATGACAAATCTCAGGACTTTTACCACAAATATTATGAGTAAAATCAACAAGGCTGCAAAGTCTACAGATCATTTGCTGGGTGCTAGATACCATATTTTCCTTGATTCAAGCAGAGTGTATTCTTCTCATACCAATGTTTGGTATATTGTTAAAAACTCTGTTATAGAGGCTGATTGACATAAATGAGCCAGACCAGTCCGAGTTCTGCTCAGCCTCTGGTAGGGTGAATCTAGCCTGAGTCTACCCCTAGTCTCATACGGGTGGAAGCTTTGTCAGGTGAAGAGCAGCCCCACGTTTGCATGTGTTCTGCAAAGGGTATGAAGAACATAGAGGGAGAAGATGGTGAGGATCCTCTCTTTGATAAGGAGCGGGCAACAGTGGGCTAATCTACCAGCCCCACAAATAATCCTCAGCGCCCTCTTCTGGAGATGAAGGACTCGGGCGACATCTGTGGCTCCATCCCAAAGGGGGAGGCCATATAAAATCATGTTCTGAAAAAAGCCAAAATAGCACATTTTAAGATAATGAGGTGGCACACTGTATTTGAGACCTCTCAGCAGGAAAACCACTCTGCTCAACCTGGCACAGACTGTCCCAATGTGCTCGCCCCATGAGAGCTTCCTGTCAAGGGTAAACCCTAACAGTTTGATGGGGGCAAAATTGTATTCATTCCCATTTCTGAGACTGAACACAATAGACTGTGTTTTGTCTTCATTGAGGAGGAAGCAATTGGCAGAGAACCAGTCCGACGCAAATGCCCCAGTCTCCACCATAGCTGCCCTCAGCCCTCCCATCTCGCGACCAGCATTGAAGAAGGTGGTGTCATCCGCATAACAGACAACACACCTGCCATCCACCTGAGCTATGTTGGTAACTGAAATAAGAAACAACAGAGGCTTCAGGACAGAGCCCTGAGGCACTGCACAGTCAACACAATCCCTGATCTCAGAGAGAACTCCATTAGCTAGCACCACCTGTCTGTAACCCCCCAGGTAGGCCTGAATCAGTTTGAGAGGAGATGGTCCCACACCATAATGCCTGAGCTTGTCCACGAGAATAGCATGATCCATTGTATCAAAGACCTTGCTGAGATCACACAAGGTGAGCCCAGCAAGTCCACGTGCCTCAAAGCAATCAAATATTTTGGAAAGCAGGAAATCTACTGCATCAGTGGTGGATCTATTTTTCCTGGAACCAAACTGGGTGGTCGCAAACAGGCCGCACTGGTCACAATAAGCAAGGAGTTGCTCAGCAATAAGGATTTCAAATATCTTCGATATAATAGGCAGGATGGAGATAGGCCTATAGTTAGTAGGATCATGCCTTTCACCCTTCTTAAAGACAGGCACTGTCTTAGAAATTTTAAGCTGAGAAGGAAATACAAACTGCTGGAAACACAGATTAATACAAGCAGTCAGGGGAGAAACAATAAGAGCTAATACATCCTTAATAGTAGCACTGGTCATACCATAAATGTCTCTACCAACCGAGTTGCTCAAACAGTTCACAACTTGAGTGACATCATCACAAGTAATACAGCGCCAGGTCAATAGCCGAAGAGCTATTGACCTGAAGAGCCTCTTGGCCGAACCAAAGCCAAGAGCAGATCCGCCGCCACCACAGGTGAAGCTCGGATCCCCTCGCAGATACCACGAATAGAGCTGGTCTATGCATCGTGAAGATCATCCACAGATACCGGAACAGCACCAGGAGCTGGCACACCCGCAGTGGCCCTGATGATACCCCAGGCAGCTTTGTACCTATTGGGTGCCCGGTCAATCAGCTCAGAGTTGTAATGCATCCTGGCCGCACGAGCAGCCCACTGGTATGATCTCCTAAGTCCCATGTAGGTCTGTTTAGAGGACAGAAGTCGATCAGCCCAAAACCGCTCATACGCTATAAGAACCAGGTCTCTCAGGTCAAGAAGGTCGTCTGTAATCCACAGTGCACCACGTTAACCAGGCCTTCCAGAGAGGAAACGTTTTAGTGGAAAGCAGTTGTTGAAGCCAGTCAGGAGTCTATCAAAAAACGCTGTGAAATTGGGCTGTGCATCATGATGATCCTTCAGAAAGCTCCAGTCAATCAGAGTCAGAACAGACAACACACTGCCAAACAACACTGCCATCCACCTGAGCTATGTTGTTAACTGAAATCAGAAACAACAGAGGCCCCAGGATAAAGCCCTGAGGCACTCCACAGTCAACACAATCCCCGATCCCAGAGAGAACTCCATTATCCAGCACCGCCTGTCTGCAACCCCCCAGGTAGGCCTGAATCAGTTTGAGAGGAGACCGACCGACACCATAATGCTTAAGCTTGTCTATAAGGATAGTATGATCCAGTGTATCAGAGGCCTTGCTGAGATCACACAAGGTGAGCCCAGCAAGTCCACGTGTCTCAAAGCAATCAAATATTTGCATGAACACAATCTAAAGACTTGCTATACTTGGTAGTATGTAGGAGGTCCTGATATCACTTAACTCTACTGTACAAAAATTGCAGGAAATTTATCTAGCTTCATTTTTGTTCAGTTAGTCATGTTGCTGAAATGCATTGTTCTCAAGATACATGTGGGTAAGCCAGAATCAGCCCCCTGTGGGTTGGGGGAACTTTGAGTCAAACATCACACTGGAGAATCCACCAGAATCCACCCACAGTGTGCCTGCTTGTCTCAGGAAGCAACTAAAAGGGACCCCAAGGCAACTCCAGAAGTTACCTTGCCTTCAAACCCACGGGATCTGCCCCATCAGGGCAGTTTCGGAGGGGCAAAGAGAAAAACCCAAGAGACCAGAAATGGGAGAAACTCCAGGCACAAATGTAGGTCGAAAGGCTGAGTGGAGGGTGACCAGGTGCCCTAGAGGCAATTTGGTAACCCCTCCTTCAGTGGAAGGACCTACAAAAAAGCCAGGAGTGGAACTCATGTAGGTCATGAGTTTGCGGATGGAGAGGCCAAAACTCGCCACTGCTCAAAGAAGGGCAGCCATTCAGGCAATACTTCTTGGGAGAGATGAGGCTTTTGACCCTGCAGAGTTTCAGACCAGAGATGGGTGAAACTCCAGGCACGAATGTGGGTCAAGGGGCTGAGTCAAGGGTGGCCGGGCGCCCTAGAGGAGACTTGGCCGTCTCTTCCACAGCAGAAGGACATTCAAGAAAGGCCAGGAGTAGAACTCATGTAGGTTACAAGGACTAATCAGTCTCCTATCTTTTGTTACTTCCATGACCTCACTCCATGAGAGTGCACCTTTCGATTATTTTATGATTGTCTAATCGCAATTCGAGCAATTTTAGTTTCGTCCGGATGAAATATGGTGAGAAGTGGTTTCAATATGAAATCCAGTGAGAACTGAGAACATTATTTATCATATTGATATTCAAGAATAATCATGATTAATTTTCAGGGATTCTGTCCTGATTATTTTGATGAACCCAATATTATTGTCTTATTATGTCAATGATCTTTCGCCCTTTCGGAAGAAAGAAAACAAAAAAGGTTTTCTTTCTTCCATGGCCCTTTCCAATGTTAGGTTGGCTGTACTGATCTACTGATATTCAACATCTGTCTCTGTCGTCAGCTTCAGCTGTTGATGCTCGTCAGATGTGTAATTCTAACCTAGAAACCATGTGAATTTGTGTTTATAGGAGTTTACTTTCAATGTTTCATTAGATAGCTATAGTGATCATATAAATATGCTCAAGTTACGAGTAAAATCATTTCCAATCAATCTGAAAAATTACTCTCGTTTAAGACACTTTATATTGGGTAATTTAAACTCTGATGAACATCATCATAATGCAACATTGTTTGGAGGTTATGTTCAAAAAAGATTTAAAAAGAACCAAAATCTTTCGTCTCTATTTACTCCTTTGCCTGTGAAATCAAACCCTGATGACATAAATGTAGGAGTTGAATTGACCGGTTCGCTCAATAAAAATGATCTTCTCAAGATTCTTAACAAATTTTACCAACGAAAAGAAATAAAAGCTTTATCTATGGAAAGTGGATTAGATAGTAAGTATTATCGTTTTAATTTAAAAGTGATCTTAACTTTCCGGTAGTCGCGCCCTACTTAATCACACGAGCAGTCGCGTTTTGTATTTTTTACAACATTCAATTTTCCAAGTATTATGTACTCTGTTTACTGTCAAAACATACGGTATTAATTAATTGTATAATTACTTTTTCCATCTTTTTGGATTATTTTACATCTATGAACATTTGGATGGTTACCATTTCATATCCCAATAAGGTACACCAAGCAAAGCCATCAATTCTGTGTTATTGGTTCGTTTACATTCCCCGTATACAGTCTTTTCCTATCTTATGCACAGTGCAACTTATGGACTGTCGTGAATAAATGGCACCTAAAGACTGAACCATTGCTCGGTTGATACTGCAACTCGTTGGAGTGATGGGGAGAAAGTTTTGGAATGCATAGGTGACTCATTCACTGACACCACCCAATTCAATAGTTTTGTGCAGCAAAAAAACTGTCACTTGTACTTTTTACAACAGCGCGACTGCCGGAAGGTTTAACTACACGTCTGTTTAGTCTTTGAGTACACCTAGTGAGGTCCACATGTCAGAAAGGTTAAAACAAAAGGGTTGCCGTTTTTCTACCTTACTAAGCTTACTGCTTTCTATAGAAGATAGTTGATTCCGGTATATCTCATGTAATCTCATGATAAAAATCAACTGTTCATTCTTGTTAGAAACTATCAATTAAGTTTATTTATATATTTATCTTATTTGTAAACGGTAATATTTTATTTGTTGAAAAAATTCATTTTTTTAATTAATAATTAAGTAATATATTTTTTTAGATGTGATGTTAAATATTATATTCATTCATTGTTAACATGATCTCGTAACGTTGCGGAGCTAGACAATTATAGAGCTATTTGCTTAGTCTAATAACAGACAAGAATAGCAACACCAATGTTAATCAAATGCTGCCATTGTAACGTGGACCTCTATATAACCTGGAAGAACAAACGAACAATTTTTCACTTGTACAGCGGTTTTACAATTTTCACCTGTACAGCAGTTTTTCGCCTGCAGACCTATGCCTCAGACCTCAACTATTCGGAGGTCTTAGGTCGGGGACACACGAACGGTTTTTTGCCGTCGCCGTGCGAGGTACAAAATACACAAGAATGCATGGAGAAGGACACACTTCGACCGGACGGCGAAAACCCGGATCCGGTGGGAAAATCAGCAAGAGGCACTCACGGCTATTCTCTACTTCGTCGGACGGCTGTTTCAACGTCCGGCAGGTAGGAGGGCATTTTACATATGGAGATTAACACAAGTTACGGCAATCAGCCTGCCGGCCCAGCCCCTACATCTGCCACTTCTTTAGTCATTCATACGTAGTTTAACACCCAAAGTGGTTGTGTTGTTGATTTGCAGTGTGTATTTGTATTCGCTGTACTCTGACATCGGTTTTCAGTCAATTCTTATGATGAATTACATGAAGCTTATATTATATTTTACAAATTACAAATTAAGATAATTATTTATCTTATAAAGCGCAAATCAGTTTATAAAATTCTTATTTTAAATGCTCTATTTTATTCAGTTCCTATTAAAAGCTTCATATTAAACATTCCGTTTGAAAATGGTATTTCAAAAACTTCCAAGTGGAATTTTCAACAAAAAAAATAATGACATTAAAAATGGAGAATTCTAAAATATTGCTTGAAAACAGATTTTCATACATGATTTGTTGAGATTTTACAATAAAAAACTGAGATAATGTAATTTAATTGATCTGAAACATTTCGTAAGGGTAGTATTTCGTTAGGTATGCCTTTTGAGGTGCTCAAAAGTAGTTGAATTACATTAGCCTCCCTCATTAATTACTTACTGTAAAATTACTTACTAGATCATTTACCATTTCATAAACACGACTGAGAACCTCCAAGAAGATACTGTTCTTATTGCTGCCCCCGGCGACCGTCGATCGGCACTTGCAGTGTGTTCTGGTATTCAACCGGCGCCGAATCCAGGGGAGCAGCCGTCCGGCAGCTATGCCGTCGCGCGCCTCACGGCCTTAAACGCGCTGAATTTATTTCGCGCGTCTTCTGAATGATCTCTTACGGGGAGCGTCTTATTTTGCTCGTAATGTTCACACTATAAGTGACAATGCATCCGGTTAAGCAATAGTTGAGGCCTAACGTTAAGATTTTCGACTGTACCGTAATCAAAAATAAACGTGTTCTACTTATGAAACCTTACGTAAACGACCAGCGACCAGCATAAGAGATGTTCTTCGTCAAATTTTTGTTCATTCTCCATTCAAATGTAATGGGTGACCAAGTCCGTCACATTGACAATGGTAAATAAACATTTGTCTTACATTAAATAAAGTCAACACCAATGTTGAATACATCTCAAGTCACCATCCTGCTAATCCTTGAAATAACATATGCATAAATGCACATATGCTGTTGTGTTGTGTCTCAGACAGATTCAGCATGATATGACCACCTATCCAATGAAACAACCAAACAATTCATGTATTGGATAGAGCAAATAATATAATAGTCGGAAAAGAAAAAACAGGCTATTGCCCAAAAATTCTATTTCCAAATTTTGTCTTAAATCGTCCAAATTGACGAAGTTATTTATCGTGATGGGAGTAAGACCATGGGTTCACCTAAAGTCCTAGAATTTCTTTTGTTAGTTGATCGGTGAACATTTTCAAAAAACTAATGTTTGTTAAACTATAGGATCTGGTAGCAACAGCATATTATTGATTTGTAGTCTCATGACCCTACTCTGTCTACTCCATATTTTATTCTCATATTGCAGTACTTTGTAATACTCACTTGAGGCTTGTCTAACATTTCCGAATAGCTAGTCTATGGTTTGTTTGACTCATACTGCATTTTAATAAAATACAAGTAATCAGAAAATGTGATTCTTGAAAGTTGCGTATCAGAATAATGTTACAGTCCTAAAAATGTCTCACCCAGCAAGCCGTATTTGATAAAGACATGCAAACCAGCTACAATATAATGACTTTAGTCGAACGATTCTTTATATGTTTTATGTATGTATTTAATAATTTTTAAAATTTTCATTTTTCAGCTTATGTTCAACATCAGGCCTATATTGGGTTTAGAAAGTTCTGCCTTGAATCGGAAGCATTGCCGACAGATTTGCATGTGATCCTGAGTGATATTCTCCAAGGAGCAGGTCATGTTGATGATATTTTCCCATATTTTTTGAGACACGCCAAACAAATGTTTCCTCATCTGGAGTGCATGGATGATCTCAAGAAAATAAGTGACTTGAGAGAACCGGCCAACTGGTATGAAGTTAATTTTCTTTTATTTTTTATTTTATTAATTTTCATTGACCGAAGCGAAGCTGAAGTCTTAGTATCGACTCGATCGGCGTTTGTCTGTTTGTTTGTACCGCAGTTATTGTCCGATTTGGATGAAATTTGTTATGCAAGCTCTTTGAAACAAGGCGCAGAAATGTATGTGTAACGATTTTTGATAAGACCTCCGGTTTTTTTGTAATATTTAAAAAACCGTAAACTAACCTAAAAAGTTAATTTTTCGTATCTTTGAAGATACAGCAATTCATGTTCCTACTTTTTCGCGTCCACTGTTACCAGTGCATTGTGTCCAAGACGGTTAGAGCGTAGTTTGATCATAGAGAACCAATAGAATAAGTAGATATCCCATGGTATAGGGCGTTTATGTCGCAATTTTTACTGCTATCTAAAGCCGATAGTCCACATAGCTCTTTCCTGTAAAGCTATGTGACGCTGGTAGTCTCTCATATTGTGCCGTTCATACTCTCTCACCCAAAAAAAAAAAAAAAAAAAAACAGTAATAGGGTCCTAATCTAAATAATTGACAGTAATCGACTTGAGATAACAGTAAAAATTGCGACATAAACGCTCTATACCATGGGATATCTACTTATGCTATTGTTTCTCTATGGTTTGATACACTGTGGGACCCAGGTTCAAATCTCGTTCCGACCAGATTTTTTTGCAGACGATACTAATTGTTTTATCTTATTCGAATAATATATCATTATAAAATCTTTATTGTTATTATTAAATTGATTTATCTAATTAATTGGATAAATTATTTTTAAAAAATCTTTAATATCAATACATAAATAACTATTATTATCTATAATACAGATAACTCAACTATTTTAGTTGTGGACAAATTTTATAATCATAAAATTAATCAACTAATAAATCAACAACTATTTCAGTTATAGACAATATTTAACATCATAAACATTTCTTTAATCTCCAACTTCTTTTATTCATAACTATCAGTTATTATTTTAGTTATTTTTTAACTGATTTTTCAGTTTATCAGGTAAAAATAATATTGTATTGTATGCATTTTTTGTGTCGCTCTACAGTGTCAAGTCTTTTGTTTTCCTTTAGGTATGAGATCGGAAACCGATTTGTGAGCATTAACATTCTGCATAGGCATAACAAGCCATAACATTGAATCCACTTTTCATGAAAAACATCATTAGCTACCTCCTGTCATTGTCACCAACAAACTCATCTTATTTAGAATCATTTTCCATCTCACCATCGTCTGTGAGACGATTCATCATCTAAATTGCCTACTATATATTCCATTTTTCCGTCAGTTGACCGATTTCTTATAATTAATTATTAGAAAAGTTGTAATATATGTTTATATTGTAAATATGGAGACGATATAAAGGTACCTCCTTGATGAGTCCGGTGTCCCTGCAAACAGTGTCTCTAGCACTTTCAATGGAGAAAATAATAGATGACATGGCTAAATCTTCACAATATACTGTACTTACTGTACTGGCCCTACTCAATAGATTGAAAGTTGTATTCATGAGCGAGGTCTACTGTTCGCAGAACTACTAGTTTAATCATTGCCGACAGAAATAAAGATTTCAATAACAACAGGGCATTGAGTACGGTACTCTTCAAGTGCTGTTAAACAATTTATACGTGTGTCATCCGGAAAATAGTATCCGTTTGGAAAATAAAAGTACTGTGCATATTAAGAAAAATTATTATAGACATTTCCATTAGAAAGTGTATACCTAGAACTATTCATCCACCTACATAATCTCCACTGTCAGTGCATAAGTATCTGAAGTGCTTTATGGTGAATGCATGAAAGTTCCCCAGTTGAATTGGTGCTAAATTGGTTTTGTCAATCCAGCCGCATGAGGCCTGGTAAAGGAGAATGACGCCATCAGACAATAGGCCAATTTGTTATTTTCAGCTGTAATTTCTTGGCCCCTTCAAATTATCATCACTCTATAAAAAACTGAAATTATTTGATAGTAGAGACGAATTAAAAGAGGGCCTGACTACGTATTCTAATAAATTGGCGGTGGATATACTGAGGGGTCCAAAAAATGAATACATTAACTTACGGTGAACGTAAACAGAACAATATAACGTACAGCTATGATTTTTACTGGGAATTGTAATTAGTTTTTTGTGAAAAGGTATTAAGGCATGAGTAGCCCGAATAGAAACTGTGAGGCCGTTTCTGACCATCCTAAACTAAGGCCGTTTCAGACCGGCGTAGCTTGAGTGACAACTTTGGGCGATGTTGCACTCATCCCAGCGTATCAATACGCAAAACATGAACAGTTGACACTATAAGATATTTTGTATTTGATCACAGTTTGAGCTGTGATCAAATAAGTCGATTGTCATTGTTTAGCTTGGAGCTTATGCGCTGCCCGAGATTCGGAGCGACGACTACGTTGCAATCCTTAGCATTTTCGAAGCGTATTATTTAGCGTCAGCGACGCGCTGCGATGCTATGATTGTTTCAAATGGACAGATTGATTAACATCAAGAGATTTGCCCTTCAAAAGATGTAGCACAAGCTATGTATGGCGGTCAGAAACAGCCTGCCAATGCGTTACCAAGATATTCACTGTCAAAGAGTGTATACACTTTTGAAAACCCTTCTGTACTTTATTTTCCCATAATAATGTCTATAGAATAATAATAATTGGTGAAATGTATTTGTTACTTTGTTATTCCCAAAAGGGTGATATTTTCCGGATAGCAATCTTATATTTATAATAACTTATAAAAGAATTATAATAAACAAGTTTAGGCTATTATTTGAAAAATTAGTTAGATTAACAAAAGAATAAACTTTTCAGGAGTGCTTCACACATCAACAAGCTATTTTTCATTTTTATACATTATTTTTCTATCATTTCAGGAGAAAGGGAATTCAATCCCTGCAAGAAAATGAATAAAGACTAATAATTTTGTTGGATATCGAATTAAGTAGAATCATTCAAAATTATTATCAATTCAAGTTTACATTGATTATGTTCTAATGAAATTCTCACACATAAAGAGCTTTCTACGTGCTTTGGTCAATAATGTAGAATTCTTACAGGTATCCTAGTGCTAGATCTATGACTCGAAGGATAATATTCCATGCAGGTCCAACAAACAGTGGGAAAACCTACCACGCACTTCAGAGGTTTCTAAATGCCAAATCCGGAGTCTATTGCGGCCCTTTGAAACTGCTTGCCACCGAAGTTCACAAAAAAGCAAACGACTATGTAAGTTGAATAAAATTAATTTTATCAGAAAATACAATATCCAATGTTTGCGAGTTTAATTTTCAATATTGCCTTTTCAATTGACTCACTGACTCACACTGACTCAATCCATCCAATCTGAGTCAGAGTTGACTTGACCGTTAGGACTGAGGAAACCCCCTCTGTAAAAATATTGATGACAATTATATAACTGATAAAGCAGTAGTACTAGTAGTATTCACTTACTGGTTCCATACAGAGATTATGAATTATTGTACCGCTTATTTCAAGCACTACATCAAGAAAATTCCACGAGAAAATGAAAATTCGTTGATTCTGCTCGTAGGACTTGTGTGGGAACAGTGAAAATTATAATTCGTCTTGATCGACGTTTTAATTTATCGGAAAAGGAAAATGTCTGAACAAATCGTCGCCTATTCGAATGTCCAATCAATTTCTTATTGAAAATTAGAATTTTTTTCTCGTAGTGCTCAGTCGTTTAGTCTATTCTACTCACATCGTATATTTTGCTCTTTGCTTGTCAATCTCATTTTTCATTTTAATATCCTATTCAGGGTACTCCATGCGATTTAGTAACCGGCGAAGAGAGGAAATTCGCACAGGGTCCCGATAACCCTTCAAATCATGTAGCGTGCACTGTTGAAATGACATCTGTTAATAACTCTTGTGAGTATAAATCATTGTTTCTTTTGTTTTGCATCCTTTCTCATAACTTGTTCCAATGTTATCAAAGTTGACTGATTTGGCAAACCTTACCAAAGTTGAATTTCATTTCCATCAATGATACTGATTTGAATTTCTGAAAGAAATTCTGTATCTTTATTATCTGTCTCAGATAATTATCAACTCATTCACTAAAATTATTGACAACCATCCAAGCTTAGCTCTATTAATCAAATTGATTATTTCAACTAAGAGAGAATTAAGATGCTCTTCGATGTAGTTTGTTTACACCTACATGAAAACTGAGAATTCTCATATTTTAGCTGCATTGCCACATTTCAGTATCAGAGTTCGTGTCTGGTTCAGTGAAAATATTATTCTTGCTGTGAGTTGTGATGGCACTTTTCCTACTCAGCTCAGCCAAGTGAGTATAAATTAATAGTCCTAGTAAAACTCATGGGAAGAATATTTTCACTGAACCAGACACGGACTCTATATACTGATATGTGGGAATGCAGCTTAAAACTCTTGATACTCCTCTATAAGTCTAATTGGCTTGTAGTTGATGTATCTTTTTGTTACTTAACAGATGAAGTAGCTGTTATCGATGAGATTCAAATGGTGAGAGATAATGCTAGAGGCTGGGCGTGGACAAGGGCTCTATTAGGAGTGATGGCTGAAGAGATTCACGTGTGCGGGGAAGAAGGGGCCGTCGAACTCATCAAATCCATAATGACAACCACTGGAGAAGATGTTGAGGTAAATACTGTATGCTTCTTTTATGATAGTTTCACCTATTCACCTATGTCTATAATTAAATTCTATTTCTGATGAGATGAGAACAGTGTCATTCACTGTTAGTTCTCATAGAGAATCCATGAGAATCATATATAGAGAATCAATGTATACAAATGAACCGTATATATTATAAAACATATAAATTATTCATTTAAGAGTGCGCTGCGCGGTAGCTGTCGGCTTGATCTTTTGATTATTTGAAACACATAATGCCTTTATTTATGGATAGAAGTTTGTATTTATTTGAAAGTTTGTTAGTCATTTGAAAGAGAATTGAATTATTTAGGGAAATTTCTTAACTTTTCCAATCTTGAAATTAATTCAATAATTGAAGCGAAAATAAACTACTTCAAGTTTAAACATTTTAAAAATATTTCTGGAAGGAATAATTATAATTTGAGAAAGTGATTGTTCTGCTACATTAAATAATTCATCCAATGAAATTATTTTCAACAAGATCCGATGTTTACTGTTGAATTGATTTGCTCCAAATGCATGATTTGAATGGTTTTAAATTGATCTTATGAGACTGAATTGCACTCTTTACATTTCAACACCCCTATTGGTAGCTGCATCACTCGCCTACAAATAATAATTCAAATTCATCACTCATTATCTTCTTTCTACTATTTAAAATGGAATTTCCAGTTTTCATACTGAAGTATACATGTGATGTGAACTATTTTTTTATCAAGAAATTACTAAATAAAAAATCCTTCCAGGATTGTGAACCCTATTGTATAGGCTAATTTTTAACATGCTTGATTATTTAGTTTCTAAGCTTCTCTCAAGAAACTATTTTTGATTTCAGGTTCGAAAATATAAAAGATTGACAAAACTCGAAATAGAAGATTCAGCTGTGGTTTCATTGGACAGAGTTCAGCCTGGAGATTGCATAGTGTGTTTCAGCAAAAATGATGTCTATTCTGTGAGTACACTATTTTTATCCACTTTTAATCATACATCACATCAAAAATATCTCAATTAAATCCTTTCATACAGCACAATATTGTTAACATGAAACTTACTAGGCCTAACATTAATTTCGCACACTATATTCTGGTTCTTAAGAATGAGGAATTTTGTAAATCACGGGTAATATTATCAAGCCTAACACAGGAACAACTGGCCGTAATATGTACACACTCTGTTGTGACATTCTCGTTATAACTGAAAATGATAGGAAGGCATTGCTGAAGGCATTGTGTCTTCTACTTTTCCACCGCCTTCTTTAGTAGATAGCTGTGATTCAAGTTTTCCCGGTAACTGATATTGTTGATTCTTCTTTAAAATGCTCAATTTTATCTTAAATCTAATTTATTCGTGAAGAAAATACATTTTCTATGATACAATACGTTTACATATCCATAATGATTGAGATTAAATATTATCATATTTTTCTAAATAGTCTACAAGCAGAAATGAAAAATGAAAATTTAAGTACCCTTTTTTTAAATTGTCTATTTACGACATGTTTCGGTCATGAAGTGATAAGTGACTCGATAATGGCATCATAGTGATAAGTGACCTGATAATGGCATCATAGTGATAAGTGACTCGATAATGGCATCATAGTGATAAGTGACCTGATAATGGCATCATAGTGATAAGTGACTCGATAATGGCATCATAGTGATAAGTGACTCGATAATGGCATCATAGTGATAAGTGACCTGATAATGGCATCATGGCCGAAACATGTCGTAATAAACAATTTAAAAAAGGGTACTTTGGATTTTCATTTTGTATTTCTATTAAAGAGTACCGGTAGCCCTAACGAAAAATATAATAGCCTATAAGCAATTTGTCAACGGCGCGACAATGGAAAAAGATAGCGCTATCTACTTCATCTAATGGTAGACAAGGATAGAAAACCAATTTCGATCGGATGCTGGCTTCATAACGTGAATCTCACTTTAGTTTAACAAAAAGTCGCACTCATTTCACTTTTAGTTTCACTCATGTTGATCTCGATGATCTACTCATCTGGAGATGTATATCCTACATTATGAACAACATAAAATAAATTTATTTTAAATAAAAATCAGAATATTTTTTATTCCAACGCTTTACTATCAAAATGATTTGACAGAATCATAGAGTAGTCTGAGTGTTTTCAGAGTTATTCTTGAAGTAATTCATGTTTTTGTAAATTCTCATTTTGAAAGAATTGCTTCACAAAAATTGCACTGTATTATCAAACGCCGCTATGATTATTGTTATGTTATTATTTCCTTTAGAAATTATAAACTTTCAAAAATCAACAGAAATTTCTCAGTATTGTTTAGATACTTGAAAGATAGAACACTATACATCTAGAATAGCATTACTGTGGTCAGTGTTGTCGAAGTTATTCACTTTACGTCGTTTCTTCAAGCACTGTCATTCAATATTTATTATATTTTATTACATTTTAGCCAATATCAGGTGAATAGTTATTCTAATTTCTTCGAAACGAATATCATATGTGCCAAATAACAATTAATAAGGCTCCACAAATTTATAAGGAGCAAGTGACTTCATAGACACTTTCATAAATGTCCAACTGCACAATAGCGTTCGGCAATATACGGCAATAAAAATTGAAAATTTCAAAAAAATCGAAAATTCATAAATCTTGAATAGCATTACCATAAGTCACATAGAATTTTTATAAGAAGTTATAAAAATTTATGCACTCTTCAAGTCATAAAATGCTTTCAAGTTGTGAATGCGTTACAAATAAATTCCAATTAGCTAACTTGGATTGATTAAACTTGTTCTGGTAGCACTTGATCAAATGAGATCATAGAGACAGGATATTCAAGGAAATTATGATTGGTATAGTATCCTCGAAATATTCTCTTCATAAATTATCCCACATACTAATATAGATTGAATGTTTCAGGTGAGTAGAGGGATTGAAGCGCGCGGCACTGAAGTAGCAGTCATCTACGGCGGGCTACCACCTGGAACAAAACTTGCCCAAGCTCAAAAGTTCAATGACCCCGAGAGCTCATGTAAAGTTCTAGTAGCAACTGATGCTATTGGAATGGGCTTGAATTTGTAAGTTCAGTATGGTACCTAATTGATTGAATGCAAACATTTTATGATTGGACATTTCAATATTTTGAAAAACAGTGATGTCTGTTTTTTTATAGCAATGATGGAAATTTCATTATCTCTCATTGAAAATAAATCAAATCTTTCAATATGTTGAATATACAATAATAAATTAATTGTACTAAACTTCTTTTAATACTAAACGATATTTTGAAGACTGGATTCCGAATATTGATAAGGTAGAATATAATTATTTATTTATTTATGAAAAACATGGAAGCATACAGGATTTCTCCCAAAAATTGCTTCCATAACAACACAATTACAATAGTTCATTATAAATAGTAAGAGTACAGAAAAGAAGAATATTGAAAAATTACAATGAAAGAAGAGGAAAAATAATAGAAAAAAAAGAAATGAACAAAAAAAAAAAACCGAATCAGTACTAATCATACCCGTGAGGACTAGTACAAAAGTGGATTTAAAAAAAAAAACACAACATCAACTCAACAGACAAGAGACACATTAAAACACTCGCAGAAGTCGCCTACAATCCCTACGGAAGCGACTGTAACCGAATGACAGGTCAAGATGATCCGAGAAGCAATTGAAAATGAATGATGATCTATATATGGGAGAGTTCTGATGATTTAAAGTGATAAGGTATGAATAATCTAAAACTGGAACGGCGAGGCACTGCAGAAATGTACACATTTAACTGGGAAAGGAAAAACATTGAGCTGATTCTGCCATTGAATACATTAAAAACGAACAAAAGCATATTAAAATCACGTCTCAATTTTAATGATTCCACACCGAACATCATTCTGAGTTGTGATGTGGGAAAGTCGAAGGGGCATGTATTGTTGAACTTTTTAAAATATAAATATCTAAGGAATCTGTTTTGAACACACTCCAAAGGATGTATCAGTGAATTCTGGTATGGGTTCCAAACCACACAACCATACTCCAGAACGCTACGAATAAGTGTCTTGAAGAGATAGCACAGAGTCCGTATGCTGTTGAAATGTGAGCATGTTCTGATGATGAAACCAAGCTGCTGATATGCCTTATTCACAATCCTTTCAACATGCAGAGAGAAATTGAGCTTGTGATCGAAAACAACTCCCAAGTGTTTTAAATGTTCTACTTCTTTAATAATTATGCCATTAATATGATACAGAGCGTTGTTCAATGTAATGTTCCTCTGACGGGTAATCCTCATGACACTGCATTTTCCCACATTCACATCCAATCCGTTATCCACGCACCACCCACACAGACCATCCATATCACTCTGCAAGAGCTCACAATCAACAATATCACTTATTCTTCTGAACAGCTTCACATCATCGGCATATAATAGAACATTAGAGTGTTTTATGACATTAGGCAAATCATTAATGAATAACAGAAAAAGCAATGGTCCCAAGTTCGATCCCTGAGGAACCCCAGAAGTATTCACAAAACAGTGTGACCGGTAATTCAGCATCTGTACATATGTAAGTCTCAAGGAGAGTCAACAAGGTAAGTCTCGAAAAAGGAGAGTAGGGACATACTAAAACCAAATAGGGATAGTTTCTTCAACAATATGGAATGATTCACGGAGTCGAATGCTTTTGACAGGCCAGTGTAAACGACATCAACCCTACCACCAACATCTAAAATCGACGAGACTCTCTGACTAAATTCAACCAAGTTGGTGGTGGTTGATCTACCTTGAACAAATCCATGCTGAAAGTCACTTATTCTATTCCGAACATGACTAAATATGTAATTGTAGAGAATCATTTCGAATACTTTGGCAAAACAATTCAATATAAAAATAGGACGATAGTTATTGACAAGATTTCTATTACCAGACTTGAAGATTGGAACAATTCTAGATACCTTCCACTTATCAGGGAAAATATTTGTTTCAAGGGAGAGGTTAAAAAGGAATTTTAAAGGGTCAGCAAGTATGTTAGAGCAGCCCTTAATAATGAATGCTGGTACCCCATCAGGGCCCCCAGATCCCGATGGACTCAATTTATTTATCGCATTTAGTACATCTTCAAGACTAACAGAGGGGTAATGCAAATTATCAGTAGCTGTAATAGAATCTTTATTGCAGCAATATCTGAGGTCTTCAGATACAATACAAGACAGTGTCAAATATATACAACATGATACAAAATACAAATATATTACATCAGTAAGTTACACTATCAATACCCTATGATAATAATATGTCACCTGATTTTCAACTTATAACCGAATGTTCCTAGCTAATGTATAAAAATCTTCAATCTTGTGTAAAGGGTTAGCTGCTAAGAAGCGTTTCATATGATTTTTAAAAGTTCCATTCTCCATATTTCTAAGATCTTCAGGAAGTGAATTAAACAATTTTATTGATAAAAATAGAAATGTTTTTGTGTACTAGAATAGGTATACCGATAAGTAGTCAAATTACCCCTATTTCATAGTGTATGGCTATGAACTACCCCCTGCTCCACAAACTTCTCCAAATTCTCCTTAACATAAATAAGGCTCTGTTGAACAAATATTGAAGGTAGAGTCAATATTCCCAGAATTTCAAAATGCTCATCACACTGTGCTCGCTTAGAAAGCCCACAAATCAGTCTGATAGCCTTTCTCTGTATTCTAAAAAGTCTACCACTATAAGCTCTGGAACCCCAAAGTATGGTGCCATATGACAAATGAGAATTGATGTGAGCGTAATAAATCACCTTTAAAACATCCAAACTGACATATGACCTCAGTTTTCTAATTAAGAAGACTCCCTTATTCAGCTTGCCAGCGACAATGTCAATATGCTGGGACCAACTAAGGCAAGTGTCAAGTGTGAAGCCCAGAAACTTTGCCTCTTTCTCCTCATTCATAGTCAGTCTTCTATTATAACTGATAGTCAAGTTCTGAACTTTATCAGAGTTTACACATAATAAATTTAAATTACACCAGCTCTCGATCGAATCAGCCAAGTCCTGGGAAGCTTGACTCAATGAAACTACTGTGGGCAAGCTCAGAAAAACACACAGATCATCCGCAAACAAATAGCTTTTGGCTGGAGGGTTTACAATTGTTGGTAGATCATTTATGTAGACGATGAACAAAATAGGTCCTAAAATAGACCCCTCAAAATAGATTCCTCAAAAACAACCTTCTGGAATCGATCCCCCAAATAAGATTCTACCAGTCTCAAAGATCTTTCCTGAAAGCCATAAAATGCAGGCTTATCTAGCAACAATTTGTGCGATACGGTGTCAAATGCTTTTGACAGGTCAAACAATTTGGTCTGAGTAAATTTCTTGTTTTCTAAAGAATTCAGACAATCCCTGTATAGATTAATTGCAGCTCTAACCGTATTTCTCCCAGTCCTATATCCAAACTGAGAATTGTTGAAAAGATTGTTTCTTTCGAAGTAATCCACGATTTGATCATTTTGAGCCTTTTCAAATACTTTTGAAACAGTAGTGGTTATGTTAATAGGCCTAAAGTTATTATAATCTGATATTAATTATGTTATCTGTTTCAACTAATTCAAATTCAAATCTGGACGTGGGCGCACAGTAACCAGCTCTCAAAAAGTCCATTGCACTATGATTGGAACTTTTACTTTTAACTCCAGCTACAATTTTATTTTTGTTTTCTGTAAAGAATTTGTTGAACTGATTTGAGTTTAGTGAGCCTTTTTTAATCATTGACTTGGATTTACTCAGTTTTTTAATTATACCCCAAATTGCCGCACTCTTGTTTTTGGATTCAATAATCTTTTTGTCATTTTGAGTCTTCCTTAGAGTCACTAACATGTCTTTAAATTCCTTTTTTCTAATTTTATACAGAATCTTTATTCCATTATCACCAGTATTAGGATAAACATCATAGAGCAGATCACACATATTCTTGATACTCATTAATTCAACACTGTAGATTTTACCTGGCTTAGGAGCTGTTGTCTTTAATTTTACAGTCTTCAATGGAAATGTCAAATCCACAATATTCTTAAGTTTACTCAGGAAAAATGAGGTTTTCAGTTCTAGATTGCCATCTCTATATAGGTCCGTCCAATTTATTTTATGTAGCAAATTTTGAAAATGTTTAATACTGTCACTTTTGATGTGTCGAATAGTTTTGGTTTCTGTGCAATTGCTTCCTGAATGTTTTGAAAATAATCTTGTTCTAAATGTGAGAGCCCAATGATCTGAGTACCATGTCTTTTCAACCCCACATGTAAAAGAACCTTTACTGATGGTAGTGATGATATTGTCAATACAGTTCCCCCATTAGAGGAATTAGGTCTGTTAATATTGTTATAACTCATCGTCAATCCAAAAGAAACAAATAAGTCCTTCAATTCCTTAATATTATTGTCATTGCTTATAAAATCATAATTGAAATCAGCACATAAAATTATGTTATTGGCATATTTCAAGACGTTCTAATATACTACTTAGTCTATCCAGGAATATGTTAAAATTATTGTTTTCAGAGTTTGTTCTATATAAAGCTAAAACTATTGTATTTGAATACACTAAATGGATAGCTGTCGCCTCAAAAACCATCTCTATTGACATCTCATTTATGCTTTCCAGCCTTTCAAAATCTAGTCCATTTTTCACATAGATCAGGCACCCCCATGTTTCCTAGTGACCCTACAATAAGCATTCCCAATTAAAAAACCATCAATTCCATACAAGTCAACCTCCTCGGACTCCAACCATGTTTCAACTATACAAGCAATGTCCACATTTAAGTCCTTAAGTTGATATTCAACAGAGTCAAGCTTATTTCTGATGCTTTGAACGTTCCAATGGAAAATAATAGTATTAAAATTGTCGTAATTCTGTTCATTATAATTAATATTTAACTTGATTACCTGAGTCAACAGTATACTCTATACATGGATTTCTATGTGCTTTGCTTCTTCTAAAAAAGACCTGGGCTTCGTAATGACTGGTATCTGTAAGACTGGATTTGAATTCAATCTCATCTCACAAACTCCACCTGTGATCAAACCTGACAAATTATTACAACTCTTAACACCAACAAATGAACAGTCATTGCTTGAAGAAGAAGCTGATTTGATCGACAAGACTGGGGCCACGTCATACGTCTGAGTAGATCCTGATAGTAAATTCAATAACTCATTTGCAAGTCTTATTTTCCCATGCCTAATAATTAAGATGCAGCCCATGCCGAGTGTGGAATCTCGCCTGATAGCTCCATATGCTTAGCATACTCAGAGAAAACTCTTGGGAAATTGAACAAACAGCTTCATTAAAAGACTCTATACACTTGTTCACATGCGACCCCACTGCAAGATCATACCTGTATGGTATTGTCGAAAGAATAACCTCGATAACCCGGACTAAATGGGACCGAAGCCGCTCTAAGTAAACAAATACCGGAAAGGGGGGAAAATGATCGTACCTTCTTACTAAAAATTCATCTCCTTCTTATTTAGATCACAAAATCCATTTACAATCATTCAAACATAATTTCTACATTTGAAATGCATATACAAAACTCAAACGGAAATGTTATTTATGATCGAAACCACAGTTGGTTGTTGAAATAGTATATTTCGCACCTAGGGCCGAAAATGAGACTTTTCCGGCTGGAAATCAGTTTTCAGTTTTCAATCTTTAGAAAAGATTGAGAGCCGGAAAAAAATTTTTGCCTGTGGTGCGAACGCTATTTTTCGCCACACAGAAAAATAAACAATATATAAATGAGAATAATTGTTCATTAAGCACTTCCGAAAGCAAAAGTGGAAGGTCATAGCTCTAGCAAATCTGAGGTAATCTGAATATCAAGAAATTGTCCAAGTATTTTTATTTTTTATTCTGATTTGTCTAAATAACCTACAAGATTATGTTCAATTTTGTGGGAGGTTGAGTTTATACTTTTTTATTCTTTCAAATGACAATAAGATGATATTATCATAAATGTTTTAATTATTGAATAATAAACACAAATAATGAAAAGTTTTTTGATCAGCTGTTTTAGCACACTTGAAATTTGGCCAATCTGAATGTCAACGTCAACAATGCTTGTTGTCATCGACTTAGGAAGTTTAGGTTAGAGGTTCTACCCATCTCTGAAAGTCGAATTTGAATACTTTATAATATATATCTTATCTGTATTTCATTCATCCAAATAGAATGATAGTATATTATTGCAGAATACTTTATTCAATTCTAGAAGCATAAACTGATTCCGTTTCATAAACTATTTTGTAAACACGTTCACATCAAATCAGAATCAGCTGACTTCAAGGTTATTTTACTGCCCTTGGGCTGTAAAAATTTTACCGGCCTGGTCAGAAAACAATCACTTTCGGCCTCCATATGACACACGTAAACCAGCTCATTACATCCAAGTGGGGCGAAAAATAATTTTAATTTCTCCGAAAACTTATCCGTGTTATCCGGACTTCCAAATTAGCAGGGTCCGGGTTAACAAGGTTGTACTGTAACATAATTGATATTTCATTTATATAATTAATGAACAACATCACTGCAAGAAATATTTGTCCCGATCGGAAATCGAATCCAATACCTTGTAATTGCCGAATTTTGAAATTAAATTAAATGAAAATATTATTTATTAGGCAGAGTTAGGATTTTTTATGATATAGAAGCGTTTATTTTATCTAAAGCTATACTGTCTAGTTACAAGAAAGGAAGGAATTATTGGTTATCAAAATATCCAATGAATCCTTCCATCATTAGTAAAATGAACTACTTGCTGGGATGAACTGGTATAGCTAGTAAACTGGGTAGCTGGTTTAGCTAATAGGAGTAGTAGAAAAATAGCAATTGTTATAGCGAATTATTCCCATCATAATTCATGTATGAATAAATTCGACAAACTCGTCACTTATCAAAACTCCAAATTATTATAAGAAAAAAAACAGATTAAACAGATTAAGAGATGTAGTGTAACAGAGACCTTATAAAATCTTGTTGTCACACACAAAAGGAGGGTTAATTAGTTCAACAAAACTTATCATTCATTTGACCAACGTCTTCAATGCTCTCATTCCACCTTTCAATAATGAAATTCTTTCTAGATTGCGATAATAGAATTTTTTCCTGGACATGCGAAAATGCTGAAAGAGTTTCCATTGTGTTTTTCCTCCATAGAAAGAAGAGCCTTCAATTAGAATGATGTCTAGTAAGCATCCTTCGATCCTATAATTATAATTTCTACTCCATTTTATATTATTAGCATGGAATAACGTAATCAAGCAACAACGAAATCAGTATTTACGACATCATATGAGAAAAAAGAGTAGAAACTTGTTGAACAAATAATAAAATGGCAAAATATTCAAAATTAAAGAAGCTTGCTCGTAAATATTGTACATTTATTATTGTATCCTTTACATTTTCCAAATAATCTGTGTTTCATTTCTATCTACAGGAGTATACGTAGAGTTATATTCTACTCCCTAATCAAACCATTACTGAATAATAAAGGTGAGAAAGAAATGGACTTGATTCCTGTTTCTCAAGCGCTACAAATAGCTGGTCGGGCGGGGCGATACAATACACAGTTTGAAACGGTAAGTTGATAACCAATGTCTTATCATTTAATTACTCATTTAGCATAATTTTATACATTATTTCCCAAGAAAACCGCCCTGAATTATACAAATTAAAAACCGTAAATAATTTGAATAATTAATTTAAAAAATGTCATATCATAAATAAACTCTATTCGCAACCTACTACAACGTAAAAAAATTTCAAATCCCTACATTCACAGATAATAAATGTGTGGGATGAACTTGAACTTTTTAACATGAAACTTTTTGAAGTTTTCTAACATTAAGGGTCTTAACAGAAATATATAAAGTCAAATTACCTACTTATTCGAATGATGAAACCTTTTAGTTCAATTTCCTGATCTCCAATAAAAGTAGCTGCATACTGTAGTTATAATAGTTATTCCATTTTTCAGGGTTATGTGACCACATTCAAATCTGAAGACCTGTCGACATTGAAGAATATATTATCTCAAAGTCCTGAAGAAATAGTTCAAGCAGGACTTCATCCAACGGCTGAACAAATAGAGCTGTATGCTTATCATCTTCCAGGCTCAACACTGTCCAATCTCATGGTAAATAATTGCATTTTACAATTTAATAACTGTACTGTCGAAATGTCATCTCTTCAAAATTTATCATTGTTTAATCCATTACAGTTTTTTATATACTCTGAATATGAATTCAATTTTTCGCTTTTATTTTGTAACTATACTAACTGAAACTGTAACTATGTAACTCGAACAATTTTGCGATATTTTTTTATTTTCAACCTTTTTTATTTCTAGGATATATTTGTTACACTGAGCACAGTCGACGACTCGTTGTATTTCATGTGCAACATAGAAGATTTCAAATTCCTTGCTGAGATGATACAACATGTTCCGTTGCCACTGAGGGCCCGCTACGTGTTCTGCTGTGCTCCAATCAACAGAAAAATGCCTTTTGTCTGCTCACTATTTCTAAAGGTATGCTTATGTTCTCATATTAACGTTTATTAATATTTTATCAGAATTCAATTTTAAAGTAAGTTGATAGTTTTAAATGCTAAGCTGATTATTGTTTATTACTCCTGCAACACAGAAACGTTGGATTAACATACCGGTTTGAACTATGGAAGACCATATAGCTAACCTTACACAAGTATTCTATGATATACATTGTATGAAAATATTAAGTATGTATTGTATGAAAAAGAATCAATATTGCAGTATATTTTATTCTGAATTCTGCCGAACAGCTTATTTTTCATTAATCTATCAACACTTCCATTCCCTATTGTTCAATATTGTGCATTAATTAAACATTATACTTTTTGTATTATCTAATACTGATTGTAATCAAAATGTTTATAGTATAAAAAATATTAGAAAGATTAAAGATGAATGATAATTAATGAATTGTTTTAGTAAAACTATCTCATTACCTTGAATTTTTAACTTAACTTGAAAAATTGTATTATTTTTAATGTTGTTGCTAAAAAACAACTTAATGTTTGATAAATGTTATGTCTTTGCTCCTTAGTCACTTCTCACTACTACTCGCTCAATTTATACCATCTATTAAAACGCTAATATTATAATAATAATAACATTTTCAATTAATAAATGTGTATTCGTATGATTAAATTAGATGTATGAAAAAATGTTTGCAGTTTGCCAGGCAGTACAGTAAAAATCAAGCTCTAACGTTTGATTGGCTGTGTCGAAATATTGGCTGGCCGATTGCACCACCCAAGACAATCCTGGACCTTGTCCATCTCGAAGCAGTATTCGATGTTCTCGACTTGTATCTTTGGCTAAGGTAATTCGGTTTATAGGTTGTCCATTAAAAGCATTTAAAGATAGAATTAAATTGAGGGAATTCTGTATAATGGTTATAGATTATCTATTCTGTATGATTATATTTCCAATTATCATAGGATACTGCATACATCCATATACTGTATATGTATTTATGTATATCTATGTATAGTACTTAATAAAAAACACTTAACAGTTTCATAATTCTAATTTGAACAGGTAACACAATACAGATAGGTGAAAAACACTTAGAAACTTACATTATTTTCCGGAAATTTTCGGTGGCTTCGCCAACCTTTCTGAACCGTCTGAAATGGGTCGGCAAAGGCTTGAAGGTTGTCGAAGCCACCAAAATTTCCGGAAAATAATGTAAGTTTCTAAGTGTTTTTCACCTATCTGTAACGTGTTACCTGTTCAAATTAGTATTATATAATCTATATATACATATACCTTAATACCTACTGCATAAGTATGAGTATGATGATATTATATACCATACCTATGGAGGTAGCGTAAAGTATATCCTGTATCAATAGATCCAAAAAATGTTCAATAGTTATTAATCTTTCTTATGTAATTAATATAAATAATCTCTCAGTTTACTTTCGAATTAAGGTTCAGATTGGAATTTTTATGAAAGTGACAATCATCAGCATGATTATTAGGTTTTGGCTACTTTCGCTCAGGAATATGGGCTCCTTGGATCATGTTCCACCACGATTATTCATGTACTAGATAATTACTAGTAAGATCTTAGATTTACAAATTATTTAACAATTAAAAATTTTGTTCTTAGATTTCTATTGTAATATTAAATTATCCATTAATTTACTTCACTTTTTCAATAATCGTTTAGCTTCTTTAAATTCTGGATGGTAGATATTTGCACCCTAATTATTCAATATTGATACTTTTCTAGCTTTCATATGCAATCATGTCCCTTCCATCCCTTCTGCCATTATTTTTGTTACAACATACTTTTTTTTAAACTGACATATTTTGTGTTGCAGTTACCGCTTTCCAGACCTGTTTCCAGACTGCAATCTAGTTAGAGACATACAGTTTGAATTGGATTCAATAATACAGCAAGGTGTGTTCCAACTAACTAGACTTCTTCGTAATTCCGAAACAAGAGTGAGCTCTGGAACCGGCGAGGATATACAAGACGAATTCAATATGAGAAATGTCAAGCAACGCTATTTGAGAGGTTGGCTAACATGTTGTCATAATCAAGTGATCTATGTGATTTCGATTTAAAATTATTTCAATTTTCTCAATGAATTATTCTATTGATAGAATATTTTTATAATTTTGAAAAACATTATTAAAGAACTCATTCATAGTGAAAATTATAGTCATGCAATTAATTGTTCATGTTAAACCCTATACATTTGTATATTATACAGACATCGAGACATGCTAAATAGTAATTCATTTCAATTGTTCAGACTATTAACAGAAGAAAACTTCCTTATGTCTTTTTGTTGGAGAGGACTACCTTAAATACAGGAAGGACCCACCTAGCCTGATATATCTTTTTGCCGTAAATGAGCCTTCCAATAGTTATAATTCAGCTGGGGCCATCAAATATCGTGTCCATACGAAAAATTGGGATTGAACTGGCTAAAAGCGTTTGGTAATAGTTGGGTTCTGAGTAGAGCACCAGCCTAGAAGTCCCGGGTTTGATACCAGCTAGTTCTATCATACTATAGGAATAAATATGACTTTTTCGAAGTTTATAGTATAAACTTTATTTCTCATAGTACCTTACATAGAAAACATTTTATTTTCAATTAAAAGAAAGATATATAGTCGTTGTTCAGCGTTAAAACTAAATCCCGTTACAAAATTAACTAGTTCAAAACAAATGTTGAGAAAGATAAAATCTGTATCATAAAATGATCGGGCATGGACAGCTGATCTTATTTATAAAATTTCAATTTATTACAAGAGATTCACATCCTCATCAAGAGTTTAAATAAACTTGAAGCTCTGCCGTATGTTTTGCTTTATAATACGACAGTGTAGACTATCTATTGTACTGATTTTTCACATATCATAATATATTCTCTCTTATTACTGCCAGAATTTAGCTTATCAATTCTGTTTTCATTTGATCAACTAAAATTGATTGCAGATGACAATGACATCTATGACGGTAAAGACGACGGTGACATTGATGATGGGAAGAGAGGATTAGGCAAAGGCCGGTTGACCGAGAGGCTGCTGTCTCAAGGACTGTTGACGCCAAACATGTTGAAAGAGTTGAGGCAAGAATGGACCCAGGTGAGAATCCCTAGTTGAATCCTAATAATAGATGCTGCAACTAAAACTCCAATTGAAAATGCATCAAAATAGTCAAGAGAACTAAATCCATTTTTCACCATTTTTGTCACTCTTTGAAAGTAATTTTATCCTTTTCTTAACGCAATGTGAATTATTAAAACTTGGAGTTCAAGACGCAACTATTTTTGCACTATTTCCATTTAGATACTATTCAAGGAGCATCTGATTGCGTCTCAAATTCCAAGTTCAACGATCATTTATTACCTGAAATAGTCATTGATAAGCTCTATCAACTGCCACAAGTCCCATATCTGTAAAAATTCCAGGTCCGCCCCATCTATGCAAAGTTTGATTTTAGATTCTCAATTATCAGCCTTCATATACAATTTAAACAAAAAAATTCAAGTGGAAAAGATTGAGCATGAAAATCTCTGCTATTAATGTTCAGTAACATTTTCACATAAGATTGAAAGTAAGCTTGAAATTCGAGAAAATGTGATTATTAAATTGCAAACTGTTGGCAACTGTTGGCTCTATTAAATCATTCACTACGAAGAGATAGCAGACCTCGTGTGTCACCAGCGTTATTGTCCTATCATCAGCTGTCTCATATATTTGAATAGTAGACTTGAGATGCGCGAGAACACTAGCGTCAGGTAATCAATTTTCATAACGGCAAGGAAAGTTGTGTGAGTGCGCCACACCAGATTTTTCAAAAATGAGTGGATTTTTGAAAAAAAAATCAATTTTAAATTTTAGTTTTTGATGAACAATATCTTTCATTTGTCCCCATTTGAATTTATAATTAAAAATTTATCTGGCCATAATGTTGTGCTCTACAACCTGAGACCAGGTAGAGTGCTCTATCTCATATAGATCTCCAGGTACACCTGATAACAATGCTACTTGTATTTTTAAAAACGCCCAATTTTCAGCTTCAATCATCATCAGATCATCACATTGAGATTTCGCACAATGATGTAGTTCATAAGATCATGTTTAATGAGAATCAACTGTTAGATGCGTTTCATTTTAGTATTAACTAGTGGAGAAGCACCTAAAGACACCTTAACGATCAAAATTTTAAACACTCATAACTTTCGACACAATGATAGGATCTCCTTGTACTACAGCTCATTCTTCTCGGCTAGTCAAGGTGATTCAAAATATTGTATCATTTGTTAAATTCGTTGGAGAAATGGAAAAAATTATTGTTTAGTGTACTTTAACCCTAACTTCCATACACAAAAATGGTCAAGAAATTTTAGAATTCATAAATCAGTTATTATAGTTATTTGGCGGAAACTGGAAAATGAACCGAGGTTTTTGGCCACTCTGTATCTAGCACAAGGAAATTTTTCAACCTTTCCTGGTTCTGGACTTCTCTTATGTATCCAAACAATATATTAAAGAATCAGAGCTACAATATAAATAGCAAGTCCACCTCCTTTTTCACGGCTATATTGAATGGACCATTGTTTGTGGTTGTATTTTAGAACAGTTTACCAAATATCAAGAAACTAATCCTCTCTTATATAAAAAATTAATTAATAAGAAATTCTCGTTCCACAGTATTTCATAAATAATATTTGAGCAATTAACTCGAAACATTGAAAATTGAATGCTGATGCATTATGTATTTTAAGGTGTCTACTGAACTCTCAGGCTTGCCACCAACGGTAGGACCTGCATGATAGACATGTCGTCATACATTATTGTGTCATCATAGCGAAACGTTTCGAGCAAAATTTTGGAGGTTAGGTTTTTGTATCTCCGTTTTTTTGTTGTTTTTTCCTTCTCTTCAACCTATTTGAGGATTAATTATTTTTCTATCATTATAATTTGTAATTTTTAAGTGGTTTATTTATTGTTATTGGTTGTTTATTCTATGTTAGAATCCTCTCGCTGATGACAAAACATGCATGATGAAAATGTGTGTGTGTGTGCATGATAAACATGCATATCCTACCGTTAGTGGCCAGCATTAGATCGATTTTTGAAACTCACATTATATGTACAATTCTAATTCTGAATATTCAATCAAGCAATTTATTATTTTTACATTCAATGTTCACATTCTTTTTTATAATACTTATCATATTGCAATGATAGGTACTGTAATTTAATGTTACGAATTTGTACTCTAAAAAGTAGGACAAATGATGTGATTGAACATGAAGTTAACATTTAATTTCTATATTTTTCAATACTTGTACCGAAAATAAGACACACTGATTTAAAACGTATTCTATGTATTTCACAGCAAGGCAGAAGTAAAATGGCACAAATATCAGAAACTCCTCAAAGAGATGATAGGCGTGGCAAAAGAGGGAGGAAGCCGAAACATTGATAGATGAACATTTTCCTAGAATTACATTTTTTAGCTCGCTATTCTGAAATTGATGTAAATACTGTTATCACACATTAAAACGATTTGATAGAACTTTGGATTCAAGTGTTTCTTATTGCGCTTAAACCTTATGTTGGCCAACATCAAGATTGTTACGTTGTCACGCCGATGGCCGTTATCGCGGCCATTGCCTCTTCTTTTTATCAGAATTATCACTTTTCCTTATGATTTGCTAATGAAAAGTTATTTTCAAAAAAATGCTACTCTTAGCATCAGTATTTTACTCATGCAAATTATGTTTATATATTATAAGAATATATTGGATGTAAGAAGACAGAAGTTAAATTCAAATTAGAAATTTGTAATTATTTTCTAAATTGAAATTTGTAATTTCTTTGACTCACAAAATTGACGGAAAATTAATATTGAAATCAATCTTTCATTCACATAACTATCTACCATTGGATGGTCTAATGGTCAATTTTGAAGTGCAGTCACTCATAAATACTTTTAGAATAGTGAACACGATACTACTCAGACAAGCGAATTCAATTTGATAGATTCCATTGTATTTTTTCTTTAAGGCTACTTTTAATATCGATAAAAACATAAATCACAGTATTTTGTGGAAATGGCATTAATGTCCGAAACATGTTGTGATAAAATAATTTGAAAGGTTATCGTGATTTATATTTTATTGATAGATTTCCCTTGTTGAGGATAAGGTCCACTAATAATCCCTGGGGTTGTGTGTGGTTAATGGTAGGCCTGTTGGCCTCCTCCTGTTGGTGCATCTTGTCACGATGTATTTTTAATGTGTTTAATGTGCCTATGCTCTGTGGTAGTAAAATCAAGCCTACCAATGAGCGGTTTGGTTTGTGGCTTCTATCAGAAAACTTGTGCGATGACAACCTTGTGACAGACATTGGAAATATTGATTACACTGCTGGGGAAGAACTGTTTGTGCAGGATGACTCAAATCTTGTGCCTATTATAGAACCTTTTTGTGACAATATAATGCTTGTGAAAATCTGTGCTTTGGATGATTGTGAGGCAATGGATAAGAGACGCTTTGTTCTAAAAAAGGATATATGTGGTGCATTCAACTTATATTTGAGAGGCAAAATCTCTAATATGGTGTCAGCTAAACATGGAGTCAAAGCAAAGCTGCCTTACCTATTGGACAGTGGAAGTGATATGTCTCAAAAGATTCTACAAGTGCTTGGTAAAGATGATTACAACGAGGTGAAACAAAAATATCAGGAACCAGTGGGGATACCTTACAAAGTGGAGCTTGCAGACGTCCCAATTGCTACATTGATGGAAGAGCTACCGAGATTATTGGAGCAGCTGAAGAAGGAGCACTTCTATCTACTAGACTTGGACATAACACAGGACTTTGCTGGGATATTCAACTAGAATGGGATGTGTGACTTTCTAACTACAAATCATTGTTTCTGCTTGCAAGGAGAATATAAAGAAGACTATAATGTGATAGTAGATAACAATAAAACTGTTGGGATTGATTGCTAACTTGGATTAATAGTAATGTGAGGGTGAAAATTTATAATAAGTTTGTATGTCAAATAACAAGCCCTGGTGTAAATAAGCAGTTAGGTAACCATATTGTAGACTTTATTGCCTGTCCAGATACAAGATTACGGGAAACCTTTACCTCTGATGCAGCTAAAATGCATGGTATTACACGTTTGGAAACTACAATCTATAACTACAACTTAGCAAATAGAGACAACAGCAAAAACTTTGACCCTATTCAGGATAGCTTGTCACTTTTGAATGATAGTAGAAATTATTTCCAAAATGCTCCAATTTATTCTGTGTCCTTGGCTAGAATGTGGAGAAAACTGACAGATAATTTGAAAAATAGTTGCTGTTTGGTCTATAATGATCTTCTACAGTAAGTATACTGGGGTAATAGCAATACCAAGAAATTGACTGGAGTTACAAGTAAAGCTCCCCACTAACCCACAACATAGAAATAAAATAATTTCTTATGCTATTTCTGCATTCAGTTTCAATTTACTACCTATCAATTCTGTAGAAATTTCTGAGGATCCATCCAATAAAAATAATATCAGTTTCTCACAAAAGTGCTATATTAAGAGTGGTGAGACATATTTCTTCAAGTCAACCACAGTTTTCTCTACCATATCCAAAGTTGTTGACCTAGATGAGTTGGGCCTTGTAGCAACAGGTAACTTGATACCACAAGTCTTGAGAAAACGAGCAAACATAACCTGTAAGCTTCTTCCATACTCTGTTAAAGAGATACAGTCCTTGTCTCCTATCACAGTGTTATCAGCCAAGAAGCGTAAGCTGGAACTAGATGAAATTGATCTAAACCGGAGGAAAATTGAGTTTTTTGAAGCCACACAGTCATTTAGGGAACAGCATAAGCAGCTAGCAGAATTTGAGAAAGAAATAGAAAATTTGGAGAAATAGAAAATAGAAAATACAAAGGAGGAGGAAGGAGGACACAGCAAATCAAAGGTTAGTTAGTTATTTGATTGGTGTGTGCTCATGTGAGAGGGAGGTGGAGTAGGGGTCGTTGAAACAGCCTTCGTTGAAAGCATAGCAAGGTGATTTCTTACCTATATGAGTACATGCAAGTTTGGTTTTGTTAAATAATCTCGTACACATAAAAAGAATCTTTTCACAACAGAGATTGTTTTGGGAGAGGACTGCACGAACTGTACCTGCAAAGGTTTGTCGGTAGATAACACATTTAGTGAGCATTAGGCTGCAGATAATGACTATGTGTTTTTATCAAACATATTTTTCACAGATTTCGATTAAACATTTAACTTGGATGAATCACTTGATATTTTAGGTACATTTTCATTATTTCTAGCTTCTGATAATTGTTACTTCTCCTCCTCCTCTGCTTTTTATATATATATTATAAATCATGGCATATTGTACACTTTTAATTGTAAATACCCACACTTATTGAACCACTTAGTATGTTCCTCCCCTTCCAGTCTTTCAATCCTCCCCCACAATGATAACACACTTTTTTCCTATATAGATGAATCCTGCCTCATTGACTTCGTTTGATTTGATTTTGATGGAAATGGAGCATGTAGCAAAGGACTCGAGACGAGTCTTGTGAGTAGAGAATTTGAGGTAAACAGCTGGTTGTATTTTTAAAATATTAAGTTTCTCTGTGATTCTAACAATATCAGTACATTCTCCAATATCTCTTTTTAGCATTACACCGTATTTAAGGTTGCAATCTCGATTGCTATCTACATTGGATATAGTTACATTTCCAATAGATAGTTTACATATGAATTTACAGCTAGGTGATGATCACGTATTGCATCATCAGACTCCAACCAACTTCATATCTCTACAGTGCAGAACGCGCACCACACTATATCATTCATTTCTGTGAAGTAAAACCCTTCCTCAAGCATTTCAGAAACACTTATAATGGTACTCACCAACATTCAAATGTTTTCAATCGTTCAATTTCATGTTTAAATTTTACACATTTTTACACAAAACTTAACTAATATGGAACACAATTCAAATACCGGTATCGATTTTAAGCTAGGCAAACACTAAATCATCATTCAAGGATTAGGCTCTGTTGGTTTGTTCCAACATCCATTTCTTCATCGGTTGTGTGACGCCTCTTCTCCCACCTGGTTTGTAGTGCCAAGCTTGAATTGGAAGTGTATTTGCTAGTATACGAAGTAGATGGCTGGACAGTCTTCTCTACTTTCCTTCAATATTTGCAATAAAGACTCTACATTCAGTTCGGTTCTTATTACTTCGTTTCTTACGTAGTCCAACTTAGTGTAACCTTTGACTGCTCGAAGGAACCACATTTCGGCTGCTTGCAGCCAGGCTTCGTTTCCATAAGCTATTATTGGTACAGTCATTAGTCTGTGGAGCTTCATCTGACTTGCTTGTCTTGTATAAACTCTTTATTATATGCAGATGATACTGTTAAACACAGAAGACCAACTTCAATATGCACTTTTCATGTTAAATAGGATTGGTATGGACTTTGACATGATAAAAACAAAATCCAATTTCATGTCGTTTAAAGGGAAGTCACCAGTTAGATCCGAGATAGTGCTTGAGAACCAAATTTTGGAACAAGTTAAATGCTTCAATTACTTGTGATGTCATATCTCATTTGACAGAGAAGATGATGTGAGTGAGAAATTGGTAAAATTCAGAGTTGTGTGTGCAATACGTAGGACAATGTTTACACTAATCCTAAGCAATGTTATTCTTGCTATGACTCTTCTGTATGTTTCAGAGATGTGTCAGCTCAGCACTCAGCTTAGCAGGTTGGATGCTGAGTCAATACAGTTCGTTTGGTTTTGATGCTCAACACTCCTAAGTCATATCTGTTGAATGAAAAAGAAAAAAATTATGACCAGTAAATTATTATAATTTGTTTCAGATTATCGAGTTGATATTATAGACTTAATATGATGTTATTATCTCGTCTCTTGATGTCAATTTCATTTAATGAATTTAATCTGATTGCAAAGAATATTAAATTTTCGATAGGTGAATGATCTAGCAATAGCAAATAGAGTAATAAAGCTTCACCACATCAATATTAATAGATTATCAACACATTCTCAAAGTGAGTATTATTATTTCTTGCTTTCATATTACAGAATCAAACAGTGATTCATCAACATCAAGTTAATATGCAAGCTCTTGTAATGTGCATCCCGACAAATAACTATTAACTGAATCAGTAAATCACAATGTGAACTCTTGTAATGTGAACAGATCTATTGGGAATTAGTATAGTAAAGAAATTTATCAAATAGTTTCATCAAATAACTAACTTACCTTTGATTTGCTGTGTCCTCCTTCCTCCTCCTTTGTCCTCCTACTCCTCCTGGTCATCCCTCCTCGTCCTTTGTCCTCCTACTCCTCCTCGTACTCCTCGTCCTCCTACTCCTCCTCCTCCACTCTAACTCTGCTGATTGCTTCTATATGAGCTCTCGTGTTATCAGAGAAGGAAAGTTGCAATCATGATGAAAAACAACTCAGTGTTAGATCTCTTTTTAAGTTGAGTGGATTTTGGAGCATATGCTGTGAGTAAAAAATTGCATGGTTGCCTGTAAAGTTGGTATACGGGCGAAAGTTTTACGTGACAACGACTTTGAGTGGTAAAATAATTTTAATGTGAATATTCATTCCTATAGTAGGAAGAAGGATAAAATAATAGTAACAATTTAAAACATTATTTATACAAAGAATTATATTTAAAACATTATTTATACAAAGAATCTATCACTGAATTTCATATTAACAAAATTTTATTTTTACATTCACACATCCTCAACAAAATCACTCTGTCTCTCTCGCTCTTAGGCGGCTAACTGTGCTCGATTCAATTTTTTACATAGCAAATCGCGCTCATTTTTTCAAGTTAAACAAATTATTATTGGCTGAAAACGATTTATACTACTTTTGTGATTGAAAACTACCACAACATTGTGATTACTACAACATAACCTATTCACTTATACCTATTATACTTACACTTATTCTTATACCTATTCACTTATCTTATTCACATAACCTATTCACTAAGTAGTGGCGCAGTCGCAGGAGATTGCTCTGTTTCACTCTCTCTCCAGGTGAATGCCTTCGGGTTGTTGTTGCTGCTGCGAGCGTTGCTCGCCACTGCTCCTATTCGTGCTCTTCCAGACGACCGTGAACCGAAACGAACGCTCTCACTCGCTCTCATTGTGAGCGCATAACGTGGGAACGTAACGCAGTTTCTTGAAGTGTCACCCGGCAAACCAATTTATAAGACGTTGTCACGTCAAAATAACACACGCACACACTCTCTCCCCCTACGTTGTGGTAAGTAATTTACAATCTACACACAAAAGTTTATCTCTCGCGATCATTGTTATGCATCATATTTTTTCATGACAAGACTTCTGCAATCTTTCAGATAATTTGAATAATATACTTGCATATTCAAGGCTGAATTTATGCTCAGATTGCACATGCACTGAGTCGTCAAGGCACATAAATGTGTAGTTTTCCTAATATTTCTGATAAAGGAAGAAGCAAAAGCTCGGTGAGTGGGATTTTATTCGCAAAATCATTCAAGATTCGGTAATCTGGAGGTTCTTCCTTTTGAATTGAAATTTTCCTATAGGTTGACTCCCATCTACATCTCTTTCATTGATTATTATTGCTCAAGATATCTCTTCCATAATGTCATCTCACCTTCCACTGATATTATTTGTTAGTTCATTCTAATCGTATAAGAACAAATAGACTCATTAGAGTGAGAGAAAAAGACAAGTGTAGAATAAATAACAATTTTCACCAAAGAAACAGAAGAGAAATTTACTCCTGGTGTTTTTCTTCACATAATCAATTGTTTTTTAGAATCTAAGATGGTAACAGTATGCAGTATATACTGAATTCAAATGCAGCAGATCACATCATCTTATAGAGAGAGAGAGCATAAGTTCAGCTGAGAAAAGTTTATCATCTTCACTCCTAGAGCTATCCAAAACCGCAATAGCAGTGCTTGTGACAAGTTTTTGGATCAATCACATGGTGTGTGTGAGGAGGGATTACAAACTTCAAAGACTGAAATATTTGCATTTAGTGAGAATTATATTAGTCATTCCTCAGATTCTGATAATCCAAAGAGAAGCGCATGCTAGTCTAAATTGTATGTGTGTTTTTATGCTCTAACACATAATGTAACCATGAGAGGACTGGAATGATCGTTGAAATTCATCTATTGATCTCGTGGGAAACGCAGTAGGCATTGATATGGAAGGATTTGTTTTGCAACAATGATTCTAACCCGTGCCATGCAGCAAGCCTTGTCACATGGAGTTCTATCTTATGAATCGCATAGTATCTATATTATAAAATTTAATTTTAGAAATTCGTTACAAACTATACCAATTGCTCAATGCTTTTGCATTTCCTTGTTCTCATGTGTCTACTACTGCCATAGGTGTAAACTTGAGTTCAAAGTGTTGGCAATGCATTTCTAAATAATCCTGACAACAACAAAATTCGTACCAACAATATTCTATTGCTTGAAGCAAAGTGTTAAGTTTACTCAAGCAAAGAGTATCTTACTTACATCAGAGTGCTAATATTGTAATCTTAATTTTCCAGCATTGTGTTGTTATCACAGTATTCCACTTTTTCATGAAAGGTTTTCCATGCTTGTGACAGAAACTCAATTGATAGAAAATCTATGTTTGTTATAGCATTGAGTGTAAATACACAAATAATTCCTCATGATAGACAAATCTCCTTCGTAAGTTTAAGGGATTGTGATCAGTTCTATGTCTATGATCAAAATACAGTCAATGTGAGTGCTTCAAGTTCCTCTCTCAAATTTTGTATTTCTTTTTCTAATTCTGCTAGTTGCTGTTTCCTGAATGTCTCTGTGGCTTTCAAAAAACTCTACTCATCTAGTTGTAGCTTATGCTTCTTGCCTGATAGCAATGTGATAGAGGAGCCAAATAATCGCTGCTTCTCTCAACAATATAATATACCCACTTGTGCTTTCACCAACTAATCTGAATCATGATTCAACTTTCAATTCATTTGACTTGGAAGTAGGGTAAACTTCTTTGAATACCTCAAGGTTGTCTTTACATGACTCTTACACTTATCTAAATACCTACTTCCATAATTACACAAATATAGCTATAATCTATAGCTTTTCATTTTTCCTTTGATAGAAAAAGTTCCTCATCCTTATTTCCAAACCTACTTCCATAATATTACTACATAAGCAAAGTCCAGTCTTAATTTTTACTCAAATATAGCTATAATCTACTTGCTTTTCATTTTTAACAGTTACTTTCAAGTACTTTCTCAGAATAACTTGTCTGTGTTATCTCTTCCTTCGTTCTGTCTTATCTCGAAATGAGTAGTTGGATTTCATTCTCTGTCATATCGAAAAATTCCAATTTATAAAATTATTATTCTTTTCTCGTCATCCTCACTCTCCATGAATGAAACTTGTAATATCATGCATATCAACAGAACCGCTGATTTTTTGTTTCACTTCAATGTAAATATCTTTGACTGCATTGTGATCAATTGCAGGTGATCTTATACTATTTCTTGAACTCAAACTATAATTATAATCATTCACTTCCTCTGGAATATACGATTCGCTATAATTATGATTGATCATTATTCATCTTCTTGTCCTCTCTTATCATCATCTTTGCTTCTTGCTCTGTGATTTTCAAATCATTTGTATTTTGTCTACGTTTAACAATTATTTCTTTGTCTATACAGATTTATTTTGGACTTTTACAGTTACATTTGAATTTAACATTTCTTCTATTTGATTGAACAAAACATCTCTTGAGATGAAAATCTATTTTGTTACTGCATCTCAGTAAACGTGTAATATCATGCATATCAACAGAACCGCTGATTTTTTGTTTCACTTCATTGTAATTAGCTTTGCTAAGCACTACTTTTGAGAGTGTTCACTGTGCTTAAAGTTCAGCTTCATCTATTATCAAAATTCTGCATATTGATACATGTTGTAGAAAAAAGAGTCATGATTATGCTCATTCACTTTTATCAATTGCACTTTGCTCAAGTACTAACATTAAAATCTCATCTATATTGTTATCTGCAAATATGGGTATGTTTTAAATGTTACATTCTACAACAAGTAGTATGTTAAACTTTACTGCATCTAATTTTGCTTCAACTCTGATGCTCCAGTTTCTCAATTTTGCTGGTGCAGAATATTGTATAAATTAATGAAGTAGCTGTGCAGCTTCATGGTTTTTTCCTATGACTGATCCTTTAAAAACTTTACCACAAATAATGTACATAGAGTAGAATCAAATTAAATAAAACAAGATGAATTGAATCTCTTCCATTAAGAGAAGTGAGAAAGAGACTTAGAATGAGAGGGTAGACTTGATAAGAATGACTCGAGGCTTCCAAGGTTGACTGTTTGCATAGAGTGAGATTTCACATCAGTCTTTCTGTCCTGTATTACTCGGTTAATATTACATTTTCACTTAGCATTGCTACAATGACAAGTCATAGAGAGGAAGAACGATTCAGTTAAATCTGTCAGTTAGACCATGCCTCAGTTCTGTTATTTCCTTAGAAAAAATATGCCACTGGAAGATCATTCCCCTATGCAAATAGTGCACTTGGAGAATCAGTTTAGCGTAGCAGAGTGCATGCATAACTTCTTCTCCTTCTTCTTCTCTTTGAAGCTATTGTACATGATGGAATGTGATATCGTTTCACTTAAATCTGGCAGTTAGAACACACTTCTCATTTCTACTTCTTCTCTTCTTCTTCTCCATTCCTCTACTCTCCCCTCTTTGAAAGCGACTAACTCTTCTTCTTCTCTGTTCTTATACTTCTTCTTCTCTTTGGAAGGGAGCTATTATATCGTTCACTTAATCTGGCAGTTAGACACACTTCTTCTTCTCCGTTCCTCTACTTCTTCCTCTCTTGAAAGGAGCTATTATACATGATAAATTTTTTGAATGTGATTATTGTTTCACTAAATCTGTCAGTTAGACAAAGATAACTCAGTTAAATCTGAGTGTAGATGAGATTTTCGTTTCACTTAAATCTGTCAACAAAGATTACTCAGTTAAATCTGAGGTAAGATGAGATTTTCGTTTCACTTAAATCTGACAGTTAGACAAAGATGTTTCAGTAACAAATAGAGGTATGGTAAAAATCTCACAGTAGAAGTAAGATGTTTCAGTTGAATCTGTCAGTAAGATGAGATTTTTGTTCACTTAAATCTAGGTGTTAGACAAAGATGTTTCAGTTGAGCTGATAGTAACCTTTCTCTCCATTTTCTCATTCTCTTCTTCACCTTCAAACTCGATTCACTTAATCTATCAGCAGTAGAGTCATTGAATTTCTCATTCTCTTCTTCTCCATTCTTCACACCTTCCAAACTCGATTCACTTTAATCTGTCAGCAGGAGAGTCATTGAATTTCTCATTCTTCTTCTTTCAGTGTCACGTATTTTATATAATTTAAATAACGAATAGCCTCCTGCTTGGCATCAATCGGTAGAGCATGAGAATATTTTAATAATTATAAAATCTGGTCGTGGTTTTACTAGGATATAGTCTCATAAAAATCTTTATAGGTCCATAATAATGAGCAAATATCCCACAATATATACGACCTTTATTGAAAAAATATAGTATAA